>NW_024396366.1:15911257-16001935 GCF_016617805.1 Bactrocera tryoni | reverse complement strand
AGCAGAGAACTTAAAACATAGAGAAGGCGCAAATTGAATTCTGTATGATGTTCGATTGGACGGTTAACAGAGCTTATGAAATTGCGACACAGAATTTCACCATTCTCGCTGCTATTTAGCAGAATTGAGCATGTGCAATGGCAGAAATGTCGGGTGATTTTTTAAGAGCTTGATAACTTTTTTTTAAAAAAAAAACGCATAAAATTTGCAAAATCTCATCGGTTCTTTATTTGAAACGTTAGATTGGTTCATGACATTTACTTTTTGAAGATAATTTCATTTAAATGTTGACCGCGGCTGCGTCTTAGGTGGTCCATTCGGAAAGTCCAATTTTGGGCAACTTTTTCGAGCATTTCGGCCGGAATAGCCCGAATTTCTTCGGAAATGTTGTCTTCCAAAGCTGGAATAGTTGCTGGCTTATTTCTGTAGACTTTAGACTTGACGCAGCCCCACAAAAAATAGTCTAAAGGCGTTAAATCGCATGATCTTGGTGGCCAACTTACGGGTCCATTTCTTGAGATGAATTGTTCTCCGAAGTTTTCCCTCAAAATGGCCATAGAATCGCGAGCTGTGTGGCATGTAGCGCCATCTTGTTGAAACCACATGAGTCAACATTTAAATGAATTTATCTTCAGAAAGTAAATGTCATGAACCAATCTAACGTTTCAAATAAAGAACCGATGAGATTTTGCAAATTTTATGCGTTTTTTTTTTTTTAAAAGTTATCAAGCTCTTAAAAAATCACCCGATATATGTAAAGCGACTAAATTCATGCGAGAATGAATAAAGAGAAATGCTTTGAAGAAAAATATGCAAAGTCACACAAGGAATGTAAAGAAGCATTCTCTGAGACACATATGCGTGATCTTGTATCATATGAACCATTTTTTTCAGAAAAATTGTAAAAATTTTAGTTTTTTACAAAATCGTAAAAAATTAGATAAAAAAGAATTAATTTTATTTTTTAATTTTTTAATTATTTCAAAAAAGTTACATATATTTATTTCGTCTATTACAAAGCGAAGATGTGTCAAATGAACTTAATTTCTTCAAAAAAAATTGATGACCTTCACGAAATATGCATATTCGCATTATTTCGTTATCATTTCCATATTTGCACCAATAGAAATTCCATGACACATGCATATGTACATATATTATTTCTTTGGCACATTTGTCTGTATGTTTACGAAAGCAAATGCGAGCCATATACATACATATGTACATACATTCATAGTAACAAGTGTCGCACGCTTCTTTCTCATCTCCATTGTCACGGTCAACCAATGGCCGAAACTTGCGTTTTGTCAAAGAGTCAAGTGCTGAACAAATTGAGCACGACAGATTGCAAGCGACATCTTCAAATACACACTTTCTTATGGACACAGTTATGTAGTTGTGCAGCTGGCTCAATAACTCTGTCCCTAAGAACGTGTGTATTTTAATATATTCGTTTGCAGTCGGTCGCGCTTATTGTGTTCAGTACTTCTATGTGTCGAAACACTGACGCGACGGTAAAGCGCCACAACGTTGTAATGTTGGTAGAAAATCCAAGCTGTGCCGAAAGAAACTAACAAACGATCGCCGATTGTTACCCCTTCCCTTGCTGCTCGAACAGCGTCACCTACAAACCAGCGTAAATATGTATGAAGATGTATGCGCGTGCATACATATCGACGCAGATTTTTGCGAGTCACGGAAAAATATTTTAGACAAATATTGTAAATCGACAACGGCTATGTTGCCACTTTTGCCACTTCTTTCTGTGAAGAATCATCAGAAAGTTGTTCAATTTATGTTTTTAGCTTTTGCCATCGTCGCGAAAAGACGCTTGTAGGCGAAGGCATGCTCGGGGAGATGTTACGGCGTCTGTTTTTATGAATGAAGCGAGGTCGCTTGTGGAATTTGCGCCTGCGTTTATGAATGAAATCGTTTTTGTTGTAAAATTTACTACATTTGAGCTTCGCCAATTCGGCTGCCATATTGGCTTACCATGCTTATGCTATTTAGGCAATTGTTGTTTTTGTAGAACAATGCTTCAATTTTTGTTGGTGACATATTCATATGTGTACGCATATGTAAGTTTGTATGCTTGTGAATTATTTGTTTGGAAGTGTATACAAATATATGTACATATAAGTATATATGAATGTATGAAGATGCAGATCAATGCGCATATGTACATACATATGTATATGCATACATTGCACATACAAGCGATTGCCTGGTTGAAAGCAAAAACAAGCAAAACGAAATTCTTTACATTCGTTGGAAGTGTAATCATGGGCATGCATACATATATTTATGTCTCTTCATATTCTCATCATCATCTGCCGTAAATACATATGTACATATATGTATTTATTTTTCTTTTTATTCTCTGTTTGAGTATGTGGAGAACTGTTAAAAATGTTAACATTTCACAGCGTGACTTCTGTGGTTGTGAGGTGAATTCCTTATTATAAATCTAACAAATGTTCGGTATCGAACCTGCACCTTCTCTTTGCTTTAAGTTCTCTGCCACAGTATGTATATACAGAATAAAACCTTTTCGTGGTAGCTTTCTGAGGGGTGAATAGCGGCCATCTTGGATTTTCAGTGGTAGCAACGCAGTGCTGTATATATTGAGGTAGTAAATAAGAGGCAAAAACTACAAATATTGTTATTCAATATAAATCAAAAATGATTTATATATGGTATATTTTTATTAACAGATGCTTTAAATGTCATAGTGTGTCATATTTAGTCCGTAACACATTGATTTAGTGATAATCAGATATTTTGCAAGTAGTGAGTTGTTATGTATAAAATGTGTCCTTGGTGTTAGATTTCTCGGTTGTGAATTTTCTACGGCTGTGTTTGTTTACATTAGATCGACAGAAAACATAAAAGCTGCTGCTTTCCTAAGCCAGTCTTGTTTTTTAACTTTAAATACGCTTATTTTATTTAAATAAGTTATTTTTAAAATTATATTCTTATATCCAAATGCAAATTCCAACTAATTCTTTGTTGTAACGGTTAACCAATTTGTATATGTCAAAAGATAGCTTACCACCCAGGACTGTATCTTTTTGCATGCAAAAGTTCAGAAATTCTTGAAGCGTGTTTAACACTTGTTAATAAAAAACAACTAACATAAAAAGTAATATCCCAGTAAAATTTAAGAAACATGCAAAGTAATTCAAAATAATCACGTAAAAAATGTAAATACTTGCATTTCATAATAGCTATTAAAGTGTAGCTTATCAAACATTAAAATTTATATGTAGCTTAAATGCTAACACAACACCCCGATTACCATGAAAGTAGCAAAAAAGTGTTACACAACACCCTAAGAGTTTCTAAAGTTGAGTATATGTATGTAAACAAAGTAAAGGTTTATTACTGTATATACTGAGTTCGACACATTGACTCTTTGACAAAACGTGAGCTTCGACCTTTAATTGTCCGTGAGAACGGAGATTTTGCATGAAGCTATAAGGGAACATATTTATATACAAAGTTATGTGTGGACAAATTTACAAACATTATTCGTATGGCTCTTTTTGTTTACGTGCTCATATAATTACATACGCGAATATGTGCGACAAAACTTTTATGGCCTGCAAATAAATATGTATGTGTATAAATATTGTATATATCTTATCAAACATACATTAATTAAATAATTAGGTAACAACATAAACATGACTTTATTATATATTTCCAAAAATTTTAAGGAATTCATCATGAAATAGTTCAATTTGTACGAACATGCTTGTGTGCTTTGATATAAAATATATAAGGTCAATTCAGAATCTTGTGCATCTGAGTTTGAAAAATTATGCAATTGCAAATATTTACCATCCACAATGAACGGCTTTTTTTGTGGTTTCTGTGCAACCTTTGCAAATACCATTTTGGGGAAAAATGGACTGACGCTTGAAGCTGCTGAAGAAATTATGGACATTGAGGGTAAGAAATATTTTTATATGGCACATAGCACAAATTTCACTTTTACTTCCGGAGCTTCCCGCAAGAAATGCAGTCAACTCTGGATCTCTTTTCGCGCCATTTTTTATTCGGCTTTTCATGTTTTAGCCTTATTTTATCCAAACCGGTTTGCTACATTTCTTCTCTTTGTTTACAATGTTTTTAATTTTGGCAGTAGCTGATTATTAGCAAACCAGTGTTGAAAATAATGCAATGTCGTTTTAGTGTTCCATATTTGCAAGGATGTAGCAGGTGCATCATTATACATTTTGTTAGTGTAAAAGCAAAACTATGCTGGCTAATGTGCAATTGATGCAAGACCACTTGTACCAGATTCTGATTTGCCTTATAGAAAATATCTATAAATTGTATGCAGATACGAATCTGTAAGAATACATTACTAAACATTGAAATTAGCTTAATTTTTCTCATTTAACACTGAAAATGCCCAATTCTGCTATTTTGGTGCTCCTGATGTAAACTGTGGTGAAACACGCTCATCCAAAACAGTACCCCTTCTCTATGATATACGTTCTCTGATATGAAGTAGCCCCTGAATTAACAATCCATTTATCTTTGTTACGAAAGTCATAAGAAAGTACAGATGCGAAGAGAACATATTTGGTTTTGGTATTGTTATAATTTTACTTAGTCTTATTCGGACAATCAAGATCGAAATGAGCAATTTTCTTACAAGAATGACACTGAAACTTATTAGAAATCACTTTCGAATTTGATTTTTCTATCTTTTCACCATTCCTAATCAGACTATCCAATTTCACATCTGGTAACAGAAGATTTTTAACACTATCGATGGTGAGTTTCTCTTTCGTATTTTCAACTGCAAGTACGAGTACCCTACTAGCATCAACAAAGCTGTCAGTTCATCATCAATATTGAAGTCAACGTTTTTTACTTTGAGTGACGTCATCACAACAACATTCACATATTGTTGCACTGATACGTAATCACAAAGCTTGCACTGCACTGTCTTCGCACGCAGAAGGCAATGCTTTCCCTGTTCAGTATGCTACCGTGGCAATATGGGAAAAGTTATTATCCTTTAAATTTTTCGAATGGAAATGCTTTGTCTCAATTTTTTTCAACCAACAAAATCCGTGTTTATTTAGTAAAACACAATCAATCCACGTTTAACAAATACTAAAACGTTTAGTTTTCACGATTCCCAAAATATTGTCGATAATATTCTGTGTCTATTTACGTAGTGAAAAAAACTTATGTTTCGAGTATGAACCGGACTTTGGTTCAACGAAAATCTACAAATTATTCATAAACAACGATTATATTCACCTAAATAGACAATTTTGAGTGGCTTTTAGTCTGGTGAAATCATTGGTTCGTACTTCTTTCGAAATGAAGCTGGTGACAGTATCACTGCCAATGGAGAGCGGTATAGATCGATGATAACTGACTTTTTATGGCCGCAATTGGAAGAAGTACGTGCCACAATCGAATTATTGCGAGAAAAGTTTATTTCAAAAAATTGTGTGTAATTGTATCGATTGTAGTTCGCATTAAATAAAAAACCATGGATTTCCTTAACAATCTGTGTTTTTTTTTTGATGAAAATAAATTATACCACTCTATGTCGTCTGCTTTACAGTTTTCTATTTTTTTCTTATTATTATATCAAAAATTTAAATCTCAATTCCACCGCTTGAAAACATATCTGGTTTTATAGAATTTCTAGGAGATAGAAGCATAACAGCAACTATATTTCATTAGCCTTCCGGAGCACAGATGTGAATTTTGCTAGCATTTATTATGTACATATGTATAGTATGTACATATTGGCCGATAATTACGGAATACATTCAAATGGAATTTCGAAAAAAAATCTCATGGAACTTAAACTTGTGTTACATGGCAAGCAGATGTGGGTGCGGTCCCTTTTCAAACCTAAAAATTAAGATGTCAAGATATTTTGTTGAATTTGGTGGCGTGGTCGCCAGAACAAAACGGAATTAACGATAAATTGCCAGAATCAACCAGAAAGTGTAGTTTGCAGTTGGCAGAGCGGCTTTGTTTAGACGGTAACGTTACGATTTGTTACTCTAGGGGGGACGTGTTACGCACCACAATTTTATATTTCTTTTGTATTACCAAACACGTAGAAGCATAAGGTTTACATTGATGAATAAGCCGCAAAGTTTTGAGATATACATATTTTCAGTCTTTTCGTAAACTTCGCGTAAATCCCATTCCCAATTCACAATTTGTTGGGCTCTTATCATGAACTTCACATGGAAAAAATCTCCCATGTACGAACATTTTCCCTAATCATAAGCGAATTTTTTGTACGCAAATTCATAAAAATTTTTCACAAAATTTTTAGTTGGGATCAATTTTCAATGAAATGTTAGCATACTTTCTTAACTATTTATTTGATAATAAAAACTTTTATATATGAACTGCGGCCTACTAGTAAAATACATTTGACGTTTTTAGTCAACAGTAAGCCCAAAAACTCTGATAAAGCAAACAATGAGAAGTGTATGTATTTTTAATGAAGTACATGATTCATAAATAGCAAGGGGCCAACAGAGATATCAATTTCAGAATAAAAACAGGTAGCCATCGAAGTTAGCACTGTCAGCAATCACGCCGTTATTGCGAACGGAAGTAATCGAAACGAAATAAATAAATAAATAACAAGTAAGGAAGGGCTAAGTTCGGGTGTCACCGAACATTTTATACTCTCGCATGATAAAGTGATAATCGAGATTTCATTATACATTATTTACATATTTTTCAAATACCGTATTTTTGTAAAGTTTTATTCCGCTATCATCCTTTTCATTGGTTCCTAATGTATATACTCGTATTATACAGAAAAGGCATCAGATGGAATTCAAAATAGCGTTATATTGGAAGAAGGCGTGGTTGTGAACCGATTTCACCCATATTTCGTACATGTCATCAGGGTGTTAAGAAAATATTATATACCGAATTCCATTGAAATCGGTCTAGTAGTTCCTGAGATATGGTTTTTGGTCCATAAGTGGGCGAGGCCACGCCCATTTTCAATTTTTAAAAAAAGCCTGGGTGCAGCTTCCTTCTGCAATTTCTTCCGTAAAATTTAGTGTTTCTGACGTTTTTTGTTAGTCGGTTAACGCACTTTTAGTGATTTTCAACATAATCTTTGTATGGGAGGTGGGCGTGGTTATTATCCGATTTCTTCCATTTTTTAACTGTATATAGATATGCCTGAAAAAAACGACTCTGTAGAGTTTGGTTGACATAGCTATAGTAGTTTACGAGATATGTACAAAAAACTTAGTAGGGGGCGGGGCCACGCCCATTTTTCCAAAAAAATTGCGTCCAAATATGCCCCTCCCTAATGCGATCCTTTGGGCCAAATTTCACTTTAATATCTTTATTTATGGCTTAGTTATGACACTTTATAGGTTTTCGGTTTCCGCCATTTTGTGGGCGTGGCAGTGGGCCGATTTTGCCCATCTTGGAACTTAACCTTCTTATGGAGCCAAGGAATACGTGTACCAAGTTTCATCATGATATCTCAATTTTTACTCAAGTTACAGCTTGCACGGACGAACGGGCAGACGGACGGACAGACGGACAGACAGCCGGATTTCGACTCTACTCGTCACCCTGATCACTTTGGTATATATAACCCTATATCTGACTCTTTTAGTTTTAGGACTTACAAACAACCGTTATGTGAACAAAACTATAATACTCTCCTTAGCAACATTGTTGCGAGAATATAATAAAAACACGTGTTTAAGCCTAGATAGTCGCATATTTGGCTGTAGTATAAGTTTACAAAAATTTTCAATACCAGTAAATCAAAGCAAAATCAGGTTTAGAGCCCTGTACTACCTCGCCGGTGTGAGTTTCGACTTTGTCACAATAGGCACTTTTGTAGAGTGTTCAGTTATGTGGAATATGTGTTTAAAGTCAAAGCGATGCCATAAAATGCCTCTGAGCTATAGAAATTTAAAGATAAAAAATCACGATTGTCGTGTATTTTCAATGGAAATTTTTTACATGCCTTGGTCCAGTCCGTAATATTAATATGAAGGGCTCAAATTTTCAGCGAATTTTTTTGGGTATTTCCAAGGAAATTTCACGATGGGATTGAAAAAAATGAGTAGTTCAAAAAGAAAAAAAACCACTCTAATATACATACATATATACATTTATATAATGTATATATGTACACGTATCAATGAAATGCAAATTATTAAAAATATTAAAGGGGATATAACTAGGTAAATAATGTTCTAGTCCCATATACCTAATTAATAATTTTCGAACATCCGGCGGATTCTATATATTATATAATATATTCATTATATATAATATGTTCTAACAATATTAAGTGAACGTATGATTGTGGATATTCTGTAGTTTGATCTATCTATCTTTGATCTACTTCAGCAACCATTAAATATTCAGCCTTTTCGTGAACTTCGCGTGAATAAATCATTTCCCTGTATTTATATTGTCACGTGAAGGACAAGTACCCAGCTCTTTAGTAATTGCTCATGATTCCTTATTTCTTGAGCTGTAGTCAAGTAATTTTGACAGATGTTTACGCATTGTGAATGATCCACATTAGAAGATCAAGAGAAAATAAACTTATGTGGGTAGGTAAACAAATATTTTCATTGCGATTTAAGGAATGTGGACGAAGATTGGTAAGCTTTATACAAAATTTCAAAGTTAACTATATTTCATAACTTTGAATTTCCTTCAATAAACAATTGTTGATTTCATGTTTCTTCATAAACTCTTGATAAGGCTGATTACGATTTTCGTTATTAAATTAAAGTTTATAGCCGTAGTCAATAATACATGTATTCCTTGGCAATGAGGTGGGACCAATCAGGAATTTATCCATATGTTTTCCTAACATTCACATAACCATATAATGATTTTCGTGCTTATGATATTTAGCAATAGATAAAATGGTGTTGGCACCTGCAAAATATTTTTCCGTCTTCGATTCTTGAAAATTGTGAGAGTATACAATATTCGGCTGAACCCACAATTTAATTTGATACCGTTTGCCAAAGTTTGATTTAAGGAAGTTAGTAATGGGTTGTTACACTAATTCATAACAACAATTTTTTTTTTTTAAATTGTAATTTAATGGAGGTCATGAAAAAACCAATATCAGTAGATTTTTAATATTATCGTGTTGGCTACAAAATGCGAAATATGTATACATATGTTATACATATTTATCTGATTTTCTTCACTGCCATTGTTAAGTATGTATTAGAGGACAGTTCTGCAAAATAACGTGATCTTAGCTCTTAATGAAAGCCAGGCAACCGAAAAATAAAATAACTGAATAACCGGTTGTATGGTAGATATGTGGTATAGTTATCCAATCTGGCCGATTCCGACAAATGATCACTACAATCTTAAAAAACACCTATGTACCAATTAAGCTTCATTCAAATATCTCAAAAACTAGCGAAGAAATTTTTACAATCCTGAAAAATTTAACTTCACTTAAGAAATCGCTGGCTCGACTTAAAAAAAAAACGGCCCGCTCTAATGTACATATGTTTGTTTATATTTTGCTAAAATCCAAATTTCAAAAGATTAAAAAAAAATATGGTTAGTTAGTGTTAAATAAATTATGTAAATTCTGAAATTGTAGTCTCCAATTTTATTTTAACATACGGATATAAAATACTGAATATTATAAAATTAACATACCAAATTCATTCTTATTTAAATGGCCTTGTTGTTCCAGAGATTTTGGAATTCCTGAAAACGTGTTCGGCATGGCAGGTCGTAGATTATCCACTGAGTCGTTCGTTTCCTGTTGTGTACCTACACGATCAAGAGGGTACTCGCTGCTACAGTTAGAGTCGTCATCGGCACTTTCTTCCTGTGTAGATTGTTTATCTGTGCGCTAAAACAAAAATTGTCAAAGACTTAATTGTTTGTAAAATATAGTATTTACCTGAAAATTGAAAGCTGTTTTTTCTTCTATTGATGATCCTATAGTAGTTTCATTGGCTTCTATAGCTCTGTCGCAATCATTAAACAAATGTCTTCGTTCCCGAGATATTTGATGCTGTAAAATCGCTGGAAATTCTGCTTCTGAAAGAGCTCGTTCGGAATTAATGCCGTGTTGCGCACGAAATAGGTCCGCACTTTTAATACGTTTTTGGGGTGGTGGTGTTAGAAGGGTTTTTCGATTACGATATGGATCGGTATTTTCCCTTTGGAGAGAAGACTAATTTTCAAATAAATTAGATTAGTGGCTATTTATAAAAAATTATGTTTTTAATATATCTTTAAGACGGTTAAATTTTTAATTAATATGTTTATTTAAATACAGGTACAGTACACAAAATTTTGGAAAAGACAGTTTTTTAAAGTCGATCAAAAAATATATATGTTACACAATTAAAAATAAAAACGCGTGTTTAAGCATAGACTGTCGTATAGTTGGCTTTATAAGTTTACAAAATTTATTCAATGCCTCTAAAACAAAGCATAACCAAATTTGGTAGCTTGCCGAAGTTCACAATAATATAATCAAAATTCGAACATTTCGCACGAAATTCGGCAAAGCGCTGCAACACTTTTTAATAAAAATATTAGCGAACTAAGTACATGTATGTACGTGAAATAGAACGGTCCTATCCAACACAAGTCATCATATCAACATAGCATGGAAACATTTTTCCATTGTTGCACAATTTACACTCGTGTCCACGCAAACCTTACCACTCAAAATTTTCAAGTATTGTTCATATTTGACTACACTTTATAGCGGTACTTTTTGTGGTAAAGAAATTTTTTATTTAGAAATAAGTTAAGGACATGTTATTAATCAAAAATATTAAAAATTAAAAACAAAACACATTCATTATAGATAAATTAGTTGAAAAATAGTGAGCTTTACATAATGAGCTCGAAATGTAAGAGACAAGCGATGAAAAAAGTATTTTAATTTATTTTTTTAATTTAATTTCATTTACACTTTAATTGAAATTAATATTTTATTTTATAATTTTTTTTAATTGAATCACGAAGTTTAGTCGGAGTATCACTTTAAAAACAATTTGTGTTTTACTCATTAAACGTAATAAATTAATAACTATTATTATAATTAGACAATCTAATTTAGTTTACTTATACTTACTAAAAACAAAAAGAAAAAAAAAACGAACGAACGGAAAAGTCAGAAAAAAATTTATGAAAGTGTAGTGGTAAGGTTTGCCTTGCCACGAGTGTATAAAACAAATCATAATAACTTTTTTCTGTGTGATTTACCGACTAGTTCTTTTTATTTCGCAGGTTATTATTTGAATTTTTTTAAAATTGTGATACCGAAAAAATGAAGATCTCAAGAAGACATTACTATCGAGATGCGTATGTTCGTGTTCAACACACAAACGCAGTTCATTCTGTCCCATTTTGATCCAAACAGAAATGTCAACAAGCAAAATTACCGTACATGGAGTTTATTAAATTCAGAAATAATCCACAACATAGAACTTCACCCAGAACAAGTCCCTGTATGGCGCCCAGTTTCATCAAGATGTATAGGCGGGTCATACTTCTTTGAAGAAAATGGTGTAACTAACTGTGAACAGGTACCTTTATTTTAGGATGTTGAATGAGTTTTTTTTACACAGTCCTGCGACGAAGACATATCCCTTTCAATAGCGTTTGGTTTCAGCAAGATGGAACATCTGCACACATAGCTAGACTGGTTATTGCGGAGTTCCAACGACAATTTGAAAACAAATTTACGTCAAGAGGCTCCACTTTCCGCTGGCCATAAAGGTTATCTAACCTGACTGCACTAGACTTTTTATGGGGTTATGTCAAGCAAGAGGTTTACAAAAAAAAAACCCAGAAATCTGACAGAATGGAAAGATTAGGTGTTGCATATGCGTGGCTGTGCATGAAGGTAATTTACGGTCCATAATTTATGTAATAATAAAATAATTAATTATGTAAAAGAAAATAAAATTTTCTATACCATACAAAAATAAATGTAAAGTTATTACGGTTTGCTTTTATAGCACGATTCGTGCGCCACCCCTTATTTCGTATATTACACTTTGGACACAATCTAGATATAAAATGAGTTACTCATCTCATAAAATGAGACATCTATTCCATATAAACAGTTTTTCTTTCTAAAACAGAGCTCTACAAGCAATAAAACCAGATATCGATAATGAGATATCAGTTGAGATACGTCTTACAATAATTCGCAATTGCTAAAATAATAAAGACAAATGAGTGTTATAATGCAAGTACATAATATAGTATAAAATTTTTTTAGACTTGTGATTTTCAATAAGGCAATACTTTTTTCGAAATTGGTCTTTTTCAAAGCTGTTACTTGAATTACGCTCTGTTTGGTTTGCCATTTCATAATGAGCAGACTTACTCCCGAACAGCGTTTGCAAATCGCGCAAATTTGTTATCAAAAACATTGATAGGTTCAGGTGACAATCGGCTAGTAGAGTAGATAATTCGGCAACCGTGGTTCTGTTTCGCATCAAGTTTACTCTATTAGATAATGCACATGTTCAGAGATGCCGTACAGCGCGGACCAAAACTAATGGTGCTGTGGAGCAGGGTGCTGCAAAAAGTGGTCGAAAATTGGGTCTGTTGGTTGGAATTTATTTAAGACAGCCGCGGTAACTTCCCAAAATCTTTTCTAAAACGTAAATACTCAGCTAAATTCTTGGTCATAACATTAAATTATATGCGTTTTATTTCTTCTTTAAAACCACATGCTTATGTATGATACTCAGGAAATAATGCTACCAGTGTTAATTTTAATACAATCTAAAATATTGCACACTTTTTTTGTAGAAAGACATCATTCATCAGTAAAAAACAGTTTAGCTAAGTTTAGTGCAAAGAGGTGGAGAGTACAGATTTAGATTTCTGGAAGACTGTAATTTATGACGACGAGTCAAAGTTTAATTTTGTTGACTCAAAAATAGAATAACTAAGGTTTGGCGCAAACACAATACTGAGCTCTTAGTAATACTGAATTAGCTACTATATTTAACGTTTGCTACTAGACGACATAATGATATCGGCATATTCTCGCGTAATTTTATTGAGATATATTTGACTAATACCTTCATATGAGATATAAACAAAAGGAACATCAAGGGGAGAACTTTTGATTTTGGGTATAAGAGAGTGTGAACCAGAAATTCGGAAATTACTATAAATAGTAACATAGGAGTATGGGACCCGAATTCAAGACACGTGTACTTAATTTCATTAAAATATCGAGCAACTATACAAGTAGTAAACCTGAAAGCCGAAACCATTATATTGTATGTATATTAGGGTGATTCAAAAAAATTTTTTTTTTTTTCAATTGGTACTCGCAAAAATAGGTTCCTAGACACCTCTAAGAAAGCCTCTCCAAATATGAGTTTTTAATTGTAACGGGAAGGTTCTCCGCCTAACGGTTTTCTATTTTTTCTTATTATCAGATAGAAAAATTTATATCTCGCTTCCAACTACTTGAAAAAATATTTTGTTAATTAGGTTTTGTAGGAAATTGAATGCTCTAAAATATGGTCTCCTATGATTTTTTCGTAAACCCAACCGTTTAAAAGATATTAACGGTTGAAATTTGACTATTTTTGGAAAAATTCTTTTCTTTCTTATTAATTTTATAACTCAATGAAAAAAAAATTATTATGAATAGATTTTTTGGAGAGGCTTTCTTAGAGGTGTCTAGGAACCCATTTTTCAGGGGTACCAAACGAAAAAAAAAAAATTTTTTGAATCAATCTTCTAATATGCATTGATGTTTGACGATGAATATCTCGTAAACGCTTAACTTAATCGAAATATCGTAGCAGACCTTTTATAGAGCAGTAAATTTCCTACAAAACTATGTGTATCATCATTCATAATAATTTTTTTTCATTGAGTTATAAAATTAATAAGAAAAAAAGAATTTTTCCAAAAATAGTCAAATTTCAACCGTTAATATCTTTTAAACGGTTGGGTTTACGAAAAAATCATAAGAGATCATATTTTAGAGCATTCAATTTCCTACAAAACCTAATTAACAAAATATTTTTTCAAGTAGTTGGAAGCGAGATATAAATTTTTCTATCTGATAATAAGAAAAAATAGAAAACCGTTAGGCGGAGGACCTTCCCGTTACAATTAAAAACTCATATTTGGAGAGGCTTTCTTAGAGGTGTCTAGGAACCTATTTTTGCGAGTACCAATTGAAAAAAAAAAAAATTTTTTTTTGAATCACCCTAATGTATATATTGGGGATAGGAAAGCAATTTCATCCATTTTTATCACAAAAAGTTATTATTATCAGGACAAGATTCCCTTTTAATTACAATAAAATATTGTCTCATATACTGTGTTTTTGAGTCAAAAGTTATACATAGACCCAGAGGGTTTTATAACTTAAGGCTGAACCCACACCGGGTTAGTGAAAACTGCTTTTCTTGTCGCATACGATAAGTATGTCTCAAAGTGCTACAAGCATTTCGCGCGTACGGTCAACAGTAAAGTGTGCTCCTCAATTTCTTTTAATATACGTGAAATCTAGGCTGTGGAAATTCGTAAGCAGATTCACGGGAGGACCCTGACATCGTTGCCACCACGCGGTATATCAATTTACCCGAAATTTCTACAAAAATATTTAAAAACATAAATAATTTATCATATAACATTTGGAAATTTTAAAAATAACAAAAAATAATACCAAATTAAAAACACTCTATTAATTTTTGCGCAAAAATTCTCCTCCGAACACCTAAAGTGGGTATCAGTTATTTCTGTCGCACGGCAAACCAGCTGTCTACGCAGAGTTGTTGGTGGCCAGGGACACTACATTATCTGCACGTGCAGTCGGTAAAGCAGTCGACAAGACAGTACACAATGTAACCACATAAGTATGTTGCTCGAACGCATTAAAAAAAATAGAAACATTGAATAATGAATTAAAAAACGAAAATGCGTCACTTAAACTTCAAAATGAAAACTTGAAGAAATCGCTAACCAAATATGCAAATGAAACATCTTCTTCTCCATCAAAATCGACCTTTGCAGCCGAAACAGACGAAGAAGAGCTTGAAAAAGAAACAAATTGGCTATTAAAAAAGAAAAAAAAAAGTAAGAAACGCAAAGCAGATTCTTCACCGGATGTAACACTGAAGTCTCCGATTCCGAATGGAACAGCAGAAGATAAAATAGATACAAAAGTAAGCCATCGCCCTCCGCCAATTATAATATCGCAAAACTTCAACCAACCCTTGATACGTTCCTTGATTAACGCAGATGTAAAAAAATCTTACACACTCAAGCTCACTGGCCCAAGTTCCTGTAAAATAAATCTTTCAAATAGTTCCGACTACAGAATACTTACAAGCAAATTAAACGACTCGAAAATTCTTTGGTACTCGTACGAAGACAAATAATCGCGTGATATACGCGTAATGGTGAAAGACCTTCATCACTCATGTGAGCCTGAAAGTATTATCACAGACCTTCAAAAGCAAGGATTTAAAGTTACGAAAGTCTTAAACAAACTTCAATATAAAACATAAAATCCGTTATATATGTTTATTGTATGCTTTGAATCTACAGAGAACATTAAGAAACTTTACGAAATCAAACATATTCTAAATGTCTGTCGTTAAGCTCGAGCCCATCAAGCCATCGAATCTTGTGCCGCAGTGTAAATCCGGTCAGGCGTTCGGTCACACTAGAAACTATTGTTGTAAACCACCATGGAGTGTAAAGTGAGCCGGAAATCATACAACACTGCACAAAACCTGCCAAACTACCGCCCAAACGCTGTAACTGTAGTCAAAATAACCCCGCGAAGCAACTTAAAAAAATCAAAAACGCGATTGAAAAAAATAATGAGTATAAACATGAACCAAAACGCTTAAATACAACCGCTTCCACTGCTCCTCAGAAGGAAGTCACTAATGTAAATCATTAATCTGAAAGCCCTCATTTGCCAGCATAACTAAAGATGCCAATAAAGTTCAACAACATATGTTTGAATATCAAACAAATACGAATGCCACTGGTGATATTACTGGTAATTTTTCGTTATTTCGCAACAAGTTTAATAAGCTAGAAGAGCAAAATAAACTTACCCATGAACGTCTTACCAAACTAGAGCGACAGCATAACGAAAATAAGGCGCAAAAATTAAACAGATGAAGTTTTATGACATGGAATGCAAATGGCTTGCTCAAACGTAGTAAAGGATTAGAGACATTACTTCATGTTAAAAACATTGATATTTGTCTTATATCAGAAACTCATTTTACAAATGAGACTTTTGTTAGTTTCAAAACCTACACGACGTATTGCTCGAACCACCCAAATAACAATGCGAGAGGGGGGAGTGCCATAATTATCAGAGATAATATTCCCCACTACGAAGAAATTAATATAAGTGTCCCAGAATTCCAAACCACGACCATATCGGTTGAATCTAGTTTCGGAAAAATAATCATTACCGCAATATCTAGCCCAACTAGACATAGTATCAAAATGGACTTGTACACAGAACTTAGATTAAAACACCATGGGAAATTCATCAAGGATGGTGATTTTAACGCAAAACACTCACAATGGGGTTCAAGAGTTACGACATCGAAGGGGAGATAGCTATTTAAGCCTGTTACGGCCATTGGATGCGGCTTCATGTCTACTGGCCAACCGACTTACTGGCCTTCTGACACAAGGAAATTACCTGACTTGATCGACTATTTCATCACTTGACAAATATCCAAGAGCTTCATTACTATTGAAAATGAATTGGATTTAAATTCGGACCACTCGCCAGTATATCTAATCCTAAATGGCCATCTAAAAGAAATCGACATACCACCTTATCTTTCTATTAGACATACGGATTGGGAGTATTTCAAAGTTATGCTCGACAACAATATTAATTTTGAAGTAAATATAACATCTCAAGATATGTTTGAAGATGAAGTTCATACATTTACGAAAGCTATTCAGGAATCGGCATGGAAAAGTACTCCGGAATAAAAAAACTTTTATACTAAATATCCACCAGACATTTTAGATCTCATAAACGAAACAAGAAAACTACGTGAAAAATCGCAAATCACGCGATTTCCCCAATATAAAAGAAAACTGATCAATTTAACTAAGATTCTCAGCACTAAAATAAAGTTATTTACAAATCAAAATATTGCCAATTACATTGAGAAACTAACTCCAAACAAACATACGGATAATTCCCTGTGAAAAATGCTCAGAAAGCCAAACGGATCCTGGGCCAAAAGCGACGAAGAAAATGCGGAAGTTTTTTCAGAGAAACTCACTAAAACGTTAAGTCCTTTCGTGTTTCATGGTACTTTACTGCAGCTGGAAGGTTCGCAATACGTAGGTGAAATCCAACCAGCAACACTATAATTAAAAGTAGATTTAAATCAAGAAAAGCTCCCGGCATCGACTTGGTGACAACTGAGGTACTGAAAAATCTAACGCGAACAGCATTAGAAAATCTTACATCGATACTAAACGCTTGCTTAAATCTCAGATACGTTCCATTGTCAAGGAAGGTATCTGAAATCATTATGGTACAAAAACCCGGGAAAAGCGCAAAGCGAAGCATCATCAAGCATGGAAAGACGGTTTTGTCGCATTTGGTATGCGTTGGCTGTATGAAAATACATAAGAAGTTCGACAACAGCTCTTCAAACAAGTCAAACCACGAACATGCGTTTTCGTTTCGTCTTGTTCGGTGTTCACATATTCGGTGTGTTCGGTGTTCACATATGAAGCTATGGGCAGTTGCGTATGAGACAAGAAAAACTGTTTTGACTGACCCGGTGTGGGTTCAGCCTAATTTGTGGATTTGTTCTAGTACTTTATTAGTTTTCACATAACGACATTTTGTGGGCGTAATAGTTCGCTTTCGCAAATATCTACACAATATCGCATTCTTTTCTCTTATTATTGTTTGCGTGGTCAGACGGGCGAACCGACAGTCGGAATTTTTTTCGTCTCGTGTTCATGATAAATTTTATGTATTCTATATTATTATTTTATGTATTCTATTAGAACCACTTGGGAAAACAAACTATTGTATGATGTTACGAGAGCATATTACTTACAAAGTCCACTCCAAATTGTTTGGTCCATTATTACATATTTAATGAATTTTGTCACAACTGTTAATAGAATTACTATAACCGAACATTTCATAGTCTTGCAATTTGCAAAAGTCAATGCCAGAGATATAATTTCAGATGTTAGCAAAACATTATAAAAAAAGTAAGAGAGGGCTATGCAATGATCAACGCCACATAAAATTCTTTTCGAATCTCAAAAATTTTTGAGCAATATGAACCGGGGTCCACATATTTGGTATCTGGGACCTTGAATAGTTGTGGTCCGATTTAAATAATTTTTCGTCATAAAGTGGCACACCCGACGGCACTATTGGTGTCAATAGTGCCGGTATATTAATTGGGCCTTGATTTGAAATTGTGTTATATGGGAAGTAGGCGTATTTGCAGTCCGATTTCGCCTATTTCATACTGTAATGTAGGAATGTTAGTATAATATCACATACCGAATTTGGTTGAAATCGGTTGAGTAGGTCCGGAGACATCGGATTTTACGTAAATGTTGGCGGATTGTTCAAATTTCACACCGGCTGCTATAAATTGCTTTCGTACCATCGCCGGTGAAAAATAGCATGTCTCTGGCGCATTTATTTATATTTTGTCGCACTTTTAGTAGTTTTTAACAAAACCGTCAAATAAGGAGAGGGTGTGTTTATAGACCAAATTTATCCACTTTTTATCATGAGCGAATTTGATTATTGTACATATATCAAGTGGTTTTGGAGATATATATATTAAACTTCTTAGAGGGTGGGGCCACTCTTGTTTTATTTCAAAATTTTTAGCCCAGCGGTGTCCCTTCCAACTACGATCACCTACGCCACATTACAGTTTTATATCTTAATTCAGGTTTATTATGGCTCTTTATAGCTTTGTCTTTATATCTAGATAATTTACCACTTACTGTTAGCACCCACTCCGAAAAAAACTTTTTTTTTGTTTTTATATTAGGTCTACAACTTTGCTTCCGCCGTTTTTTTTTGTAAATTTAAGGCTTTATTGTATAAAAACGGTTACAAAGATGTTATTCAAAATATTGGCCGTCGCTAGGTACTACTTTTGACCACCTTTCTGGCAGCATGCATATTCCGTGACGAAAGAACTCCTCATCTTTCACATCGGTCCAAGTATCAATCCAATTTTTGATTCTTCATAAGAACTGAAGTGCTCGTTAGCTAGACGGTGTGCCATCGATCGGAACAAGTAGTAGTCAGAAGGAGCAACGTCTGGAGAATACGGCGGGTAAGATCTCCCATTTCAGCGTCTCCAAATATTTTTTGACCACCTTTGCGACGTGAGGCCGAGCATTGCCATGCTGGAGAATGACTTTATCGTGCCTTTCCTCGTACTGTGGCCGTTTTTCTTTTAGTGTTCAGCTCAAACGCATCAATTGCGTTCGGTATCGATCTCCTGTAATGGTTTCCCTTGGCTTTAGCAGCTCATAATATAGCACCCCCAGCTGGTCCCACCACATGCAGAGCATGATCTTGGCGCCGAGAATGTTCGCTTTTGCCGTCGACGTGGAGGCATGTCCAGGCTTTCCCCGGGACTTTCTGGACCCATTACAATGCGATGTAAAAATCCCTTTCGGTTGTGCCTTTGAAGCAGCTGTTCACATGCAAAGAAGCGCCGTTCGACATCTCTTAGTTTCAAGTCGTAAGAAACCCAGTTTCCATGTTTCTGAATCATCCCCATGGCTTTGAGGCGTTTTGGTAGTTCTTGCTGTGTCACTTGCAACGATTCGGTCAATTCTTCTTGGGTTTGAAACGTACGTATCTTGCTCGAGTAATGCTTCCAATTCAGCATCTTCGAAAATCTTCTCCTTTCCACCACCATGCCAGTCTTCGACTTCATAATCACCATTCTTAAAACGTTGAAACCATTCGCGACATGTTCTTTCACTTAAAGCAGCCTCACCGTATGTATCCGAACGCATTCGATGAGCCTCAGCCGAACTTTTCTTGAAATTAAAAAGGAAAAGCAAAATTTCCCGCAAATGTCGAGAATTCGGCTCAAAAAGTGACATTTTCAGTTGAGAATAAATTTTGGATGCAAACAGATCTCTAGAAATATTTTGTTAGGTTAGTGTTGACACAAATGTCCAAGATCGATATAAAACGATTTAATCGATTTAATCGACCAGTGCTTGACCCTAGAGACATCTATTGGAAAATGGGGAAGCAAAGTTGAAGACAAAATAGTATCTTTTATTTCCAAAATGTTCACAATTGAATTTTAGGATTATAAATCGTTAAAGTGAAAATCTCCTTGGTCGGATACCTATGGAGACGTGACGGTGTATGTATGTAAAAAATCGAAACAAATTAAATGTGAAAATTAATGGACTCCCTGGTCGGATACCAATGGAACCTCGAAAATAGAAATTTGAGATCGGTCGATGTGGAAAAAAGACTTGAGACGTCCGCTGATGTTGAGCATTCGCACGTCGTAGTCGAAAGAGGGCGTCCGCTTCCAGAACGAGGGAGTCTCCAAGTGTGGTGAGTGTGCCTGGGTTGCTTTGTGAGTGGTGTGTTGTGTGGTGTAGTGGCGTATGAGGGCGGGAAGTTTAACTCATTCAGCCAATAGCATTTTGAGGGCGTGGCAGTGGTGCAATTACGCTTATCTACGACCTCCTCCTTTTCTTTCTGCCAAGGAACACGTGTACCAAGTTTCAATTTTTAATCAAGCTATCGCTGGCACAGACGGATGGAAAGACAGACAGTCACTCGGAATACAACTTAACTCCTAATAATTTATCTTTACACATATAACTCTATACCATATGTATCTCGATTAGTCTACAAACAACCATTAGTTGAACAAAACTGTTATACTCAGTATAAACATTTTGCGAGAATATAAAAATATTTGGAAAGAATTTAAGATTCATTATTCGACGAAATCGTGAACAGATTGCAGACAAATTTTGTATCTTAATAACACCTTCGGTACGAGCGTCTACTATAGTCGACGGCCATGACATGAGCGCGCACGGCCGAGCGTCAACTATAGTCGAGAGCCATGAATTTTATCTTATCTCAACAGTTGCGCAATGTTCGCTCGCATAATTCTAGTTTCGTTAAATCCATCGAGCAACGCGGTTCTGTAACGTTTTTATTATCTCATCATAGGTCTATCGACGAATGAGGCAGCGCGCGGACTGTGAATGCCGACCGTGGGGGACGTCAGTTTTGTGTCAACTTAATTTCATTTAATTATCTCACATTTTTACGAATTTGAACGACATACTTGTAAAGTCAGATGGAAACTGAGAATCATTATATGGGCTATATTGGGGGCAGAGAAAGACACATTCGGTATAAGGCTTTGAACAAAGGTATACACACTTTCATTGAATGAAAATAGATAATGTTTTAAATTTTTATCATATGTGACGAAAGCTATCTTGCGGGCTTGAAAGGTTTAGCAAAACCTGTTGCTACAAAGTTATAGTTTTGTTCACCTATCGGTTCCACGTATAAATTAAAACTAATCGAGATAGATATAGGGTTATATATTGTATATATAAATGATAAAGATGACGAAAAAAGTGGAAATCCGGGTGACTGCCTGTTACCTATAAAGTGCCACTAGCAAAGGGCACAGGCAAAAAAATTTTAAAAAGTTTGCGGCTCGCCCTCTAATTAGTTAAATGTACATATCTCCTAAATAACTTAAGATATAGCAACCAAATTTGCACAGCTCAAATATCATAACAACTATAAGTGTGAAAACGGATGAAATCTGCAGACAACCCCGCTTACTCTTCATATAACGGTATTTTTGAAAACTACTAAAAGCCCAATAAATCAATAACTCATTACGTCAGGGTCATTAAATTTTATCTCCGAAATGGCGTGGCACCACCCACTTTTTGAAATCACATATCTCGAGACCCAATCCGTCGATGACTAATTCATTTAGTAGGCGCCATTTTTCTCATTTCCCTTGAAATTCAGACAGGAACTTTTCTTGACAATAGTATTTTCGTGTGAAGGATGGAGTCATGTGTAGAAGTTTACTCAAAAAAGGAAAGTTCTCTGATTTTTTTACATATGTCTCAAGCAGCTCACGACTTGCTCACGTTGCTAATACGTACCCGCCTTTATGCAGCAAAAAAAAGCACGTCAATAAACACAAGGAAGGTTCGACGTCGAGAAGCTGCAATCACAACAGACAGCCGAGCGGTTTTCTACTCGACTTCTGCTTTTTGAGAGCACTCGTCAACAACTCGGTGTAAGGGAACTGCGTGACGGCATTTCAAACTCCTTACGTACAGCTGCAAGAACAGCTGGTACGACGACGAGTGCCGTGTCGCAGTGGAGAGAAAAGAGACTGCCTACTTTGCAACGTTACGATCGACCACAACACGTGCGGGATGGTATAGATACCGAGAGTTGAAGAGAGAAGCGAGACGCATTTGCAGACGGAAAAAGAGAGAAGCCGAATTGCGTGAGTATAAAAAGCTTGACGAGCTGGCCGACAGGGGTAATACCCGAAAATTCTACGGAAACATTCGGCGTCTAACAGAAGGTTTCAAGACCGGAACATACTCCTGTAGAACTCCTAAAGGTGATCTAGCGACCGATGCCCAGAGCATACTAAAATTATGGAGTGAGCACCTCTCCAGCCTTCTGAATGGCAGTAAAAGAATAACGCCAGGAGAAGGCGATTCCCAAATCGATTACGATGGATCAGCTGTTCCATTGCCCGACCATGAAGAAGTTCGAATGGCAAATTAACCGTCTGAAGAACAACAAAGCGACAGGCACTGATGGATTGCCGGCCGTGCTATTCAAACACGGTGGTGAAGAACTGATAAGAATTGAACTTAAGTGTGCTCTGTCCAATCCACAAACAGGGAGACCCCACAATCTTCGCAACCTACCATGGGATAAGCCTCCTCAACATTTTTATTTTTAACAAACCACAAAAATTCGGTATCTTTGATTGTGGCACATAACCGGGATTGACTGTGTTTGTCAAGGAATGTGAAAAATATTTTGTAATTCTGAAATATTTTTACGCAGCTGCGTCGTTATGTATACAAGCTCACACACAAACATACATATTTACGCTGGTTTGTTGGCGAAGCTGTACAGCGGCAAGGGAAGCGGTGACAATCGTTTGATTTTTTTCGGTACAGCTCGGATTTTCTACCAACAACACATTGACTTTTTGACACAACGTGAAGTTCGGCCATTGGTTGTCAGTGACAACGGAGTTTATGTATGAAACAATGGGTGTATATATTTACACATAAAGCTGTGTGTTGACAAATTTACAAACATTATACGAATGATTCTTTCAAATTTGTTTACATGAACACAAAATTACATACATACATTTGTGAATATGTGAACTTTATGCGTACGGTTTTTAAAATCTGTTTACATATATGTACACATGATTATATGCATGTGACTTTTTAGATTTTATCACAACGGGATTTTATCAAAAAAAAATGTTATCATTACGGGTATGGTTTTTAAAAATCTGTTTAGTATATGTACACATAATTACATCCATATGCAAATACGTGCGTCGGCTGGGTTTTCAAAACGTTATCAAAACCTCTAATGCCCAATATACATATGTATATGTATGTATGTACATATGTACACATATATATTTAGGTAATAATGGAAATATGTATGACTTTATTATAAATTCCAACAGATTTAATGGAATTTATCATTAAATATGTCAAACTGCACATACATACACACTATGTACATATATATATACATATGAGCATTGTTATCAAATATGTACATACATGCATATATGGAGAATATCTATAAATGATATCCATAGTCGTTTGCGCATTGTAAATACATATGTGAATCTGTAAGAGTACATTTCTAAACATTGAAATTAACATCATTTTTCTCATTTATCACTGAAATGCTCAATTCTGCTATTTTCGACGCTCCGGTTAAATATTGGTGAAATCTGCTTATAGAAAAGAGTACCCCTCCTTTTGCGGTGAAATCCACTAATAGAAAAGAGTAGCCCTCCAAAAAATGAAATATCGTAAGTTTAGCAACGCGGTGAACCTTCTCTATATTATACGTTCTCTGTTCAGTGTATCACAAAACAATATGTGAACTTCACCACAAACTTTTACCGTAACACATGAAGACATCCAGAGAACATACATATATCATATATGTAGAACATACATGGGCGTTTTGACTCATATGAGCAGTTACTCTCAGCACACGTATTCTTACGCTCTTATTTCAGTCGCTATTGAGAGCGAAAAAACCAGTTTTGCACTGTGGGATAATGAATTGATTTTCCTGCCAGTTGCGCTGCAGACAGCAACGAGGTAACATAGGTAGTCGGTATGTTGATGTTTTTTTATGCCCTTGTATATTTTTGCCCCATTTGAAATGTATAACATAGATAAAATGTTATAATTTCAGATACCTTTGGTGGGGTGAATTGGGAGTTGACTACTTTTACTAGCAAACTAGTAAGCGGAAATTTTAAGATAAAGTTGAAATTGTGAAGAATTATCTCTCTCAATACCCTCATATTCTCAAAGTATTTATGCAAGGTATTATAGTGCCTCCTAAAATTATATGCCCGGGTCCCCTTTACACACATATTACACAATAGACATTGCATATTACCAAGGCATCGGAAATCATAAAGCAATATTTGTCATTCATTTTGAACACATATAGGTACGCGCATAAATAGTATCATAAAACAATCAAGCGGCGCAGGATGCTGCTTCGCTGTTGTTTGTTAATCAACTGACTGCAAATGTTCTTTGTCCCATGGTAGCCACTTTACGCTCGCGGTTACCAATACATCCAAACATTTCATTTGCCCATCTCTGATGTAGAAGGTTCACGGAGTTGCCAATTTTTCGAAGGGGTACTGTTTTGGATGAGCGTGTTTCGCCACATTTTACATCATGGTCACAAAAATAGCAGAATTGAGCATTTTCAGTGTTAAATGAGAAAAATTATGCGAAATTCAATGTTTAGAAATGTACGCTAACAGGTTCGTTTATTTGCAATGCGCAAACGACTCTGCATATAATGTATATATGTTTGTATATTATATCAAAGCACACAACCGTGTACGTACAAATTGAACCATATTATGATGAATTTAATTTTATCGGTTTTGTTATCAGAAACAAAGCAAAAAGAGAGTCACTTACAGATTTGAAATGTAAGTTAAGAAATCAAGTTATTTTATTATTTCGAATTAATTTAGCTTTATTTCCTTTGGGCGAAAACATAAGTGTAAAACCCGAAATGTCTTAATTATTTAAATTTTGAAAAAAATTCGGATATTTAAAGATATTAGATTTAGAAAACAAAATAAACGTAATTTAACACCAAAAAGCGTCTTTATTCATTCGATAAATGTTATCTCTTAAAATCTTTCTTTAATTCGGAACTCAATAAAAGCTTTAATAGGATTGCTTCCAAATGTATTCGCAAGTTTTGTCACATTAGTAAAGAGCTGATTCGAATATTGGTTTTGCGTATGTTCGAAAAGACGAAAATCCAAACAGATTCTGTGACACCATTGAAAATCAGAATTGGTTTGCAATTCTGACAGCTAACCAATTCTGTCTTGGATTCCACAACACGCCTGATTGTTTTGAAAATAGCATAATTCAATTAGAATGTTATCAGTTTTGCATGTTTTCTTGAAAATACGCAAAATGATAATCATATCAATTAATATGATTGCATGTATACATATGTACATAGCTGAGCATAATTTTCATTAAATAATCAGCGCTGTTCACGCGCCACTGTTAAAATTTCTTCTCTTCTCTTCCTTCCCTATAATTTACGTCCTCTGCACATAGTATGTATGTATGTATATAGTATATCAAACATAGGGAATAGGAATAAGTAGGCCTTATTTTCACATTAACTACAAATATTATGTACTTTGAAAAGGTATATTAATTAAAATGTATTCAATTGCACCTGTATTCATAAATATTCAAAAAATAATTTCGTTTGAATACATATTATTGCATATAAACATATAAAAATATAAGCAAAAAAGCAGACGTATGTATATTACTGTAAAAACAATATGTAATTCTGAGCATAATTGTTATTCAATTCTCAGCTCTGTTCAAACAGTTAAAATTTTTCCTTCCGAGCAGTATTGGTGAAACTCCTTCATCTTTTTCGAGTTAGCAAAAATATTTTTACGTTACGTACGTGAACCTTCTCTATTATATACGTTTTCTGTTTTTACCTTTTCGGCATTATATGATGAGCGATACTGCGATTTTTCAATATCAGTGATTTACCTAAGTGCTTGCTATTTTAAAATCGCTGTGATTTCATATTGCTATAGCGCAAAGAAAACAACTTAAATATGAAAACATTTGTACTCAATATTTATAAATATAATTCAAAATATAATAAAATTTCAAATGAAAACTCCATAATGAGTTCCCACTTCTCATTACAATGAAAAAAAATAAAGACCATGACATATTGAAAATGCTCGAAACGACACTTAGCAACCATTTCATCTCTATCGGAAAACCTGATATACATAACTAAGACGTGTTTTTAACATTTGCATTTAATAATATTATCATTTTGGCGTTTTAAATTAAAAAAAAAATAAGTGAAAAAAGGAGTGAGTGAAAAAAGGGGAGATGTATTTACAGACACTTCCACAAAACGATAGTTTAAATACTAAACAAGCTAGATAGTGCACAAACAAACTAAAATTCTTAGGAAAAGTTGTAGAAGATTAGATTTAATAACGATAGGGACATATATATAGTTGACTTAGAAGCTAGGGCCTTAGAAGTGGCTTTTGCATTTCTAAACATTGAATGTAAAGCCGTTGAATTATCGTTTGATAAAGATTGAGTTTTATGCTCCATTTTTAATTTCTTTATTTTTTACGATAATTTTTTTTTGATTAATTACGTATATGTATATGGAAATAAGAAATAATTAATAGTAAATCATGAAGAGATGTTTGATAATATGACTCTAAATGGGTTGAGGCTGATCGACTTCTCCTGGCCCGAAATATGGTTATCTGTAATACTAGATTCCAGCATAGGAAATTATTCAAGCTACCTGGGTATCTCCGGATTGGCGTAGACACCGCTTACGCGATTATAGCCGAGTTAACAACAGCGCGCCAGTCGTTTCTTCTTTTCGCTACGTGGCGCCAATTGGATATTCCAAGCGAAGCCAGGTCCTTCTCTACTTGGTCCTTCCGACGGAGTGGAGGTCTTCCTCTTCCTCTGCTTCCCCCGGCGGGTACTGCGTCGAATACTTTCAGAGCTGGAGTGTTTTCATCCATCCGGACAACATGACCTAGCCAGCGTAGCCGCTGTCATTTAATTCGCTGAACTATGTCAATGTCGTCGTGTATCTCGTACAGCTCATCATTCCATCGAATGCGATATTCGCCGTGGCAAACGCGCAAAGGACCATAAATCTTTCGCAGAACTTTTCTCTCATAAACTCGCAACGTCGACTCATCAGTTGTTGACATCGTCCAAGACTCTGCACCATATAGCAGGTCGGAAATTATGAGTGACTTATAGAGTTTGGTTTTTGTTTGTCGAGAGCAGACTTTGCTTCTCAATTGCCTACTCAGTCTGAAGTAGCACCTGTTGGCAAGAGTTATCCTGCGTTAGATTTCTAGGCTGACATTGTTGGTGGTGTTTACGCTGGTTCCACGATAGACGAAATTATCTACGACTTCAAAGTTATGACACTCAGCAGTGACGTGAGTGCCAAGTCGCGAGTGCGACGACTGTTTATTTGATGACAAGAGATATTTCGTCTTGCCCTCGTTCACTGCCAGACCCAGTTGTTTTGCTTCCTTGTCCAGTCTGGAGAAAGCAGAACTAACGGCGCGGGTGTTGAGGCCGTTGATATCAATATCATCGGCACACGCCAGCAGCTGTACACTCTTATAGAAGATGGTACCTTCTCTGTTTAGTTCTGCAGCTCGAACTATTTTCTCCAGAAGCAGGTTGAAGAAGTCGCACGATAGGGAGTCGCCTTGTCTGAAACCTCGTTTGGTATCGAACGGCTCGGAGAGGTCGTTCCCGATCTTGACGGAGCTTTTTGTGTTACTCAAAGTCAGTTTACACAGCCGTATTAGTTTTGCGGGGATACCAAATTCAGACATCGCGGCATAAAGGCAGTTCCTTTTCGTGCTGTTGAAAGCAGCTTTGAAATCGACGAAGAGGTGGTGTGTGTCGATTCTTCTTTCACGGGTCTTTTCCAAGATTTGGCGCATGGTGAATATCTGGTCGGTTGTTGATTTTCCAGGTCTGAAGCCACACTGATAAGGTCCAATCAGTTTGTTGACGGTGGGCTTTAATCTTTCACACAATACGCTCGCTAGTACCTTATATGCGATGTTGAGGAGGCTAATTCCACGGTAGTTGGCGCAGATTGTGGGGTCTCCTTTTTTTGGGGATTGGGCAGAGCACACTTAAAATCCAATCGTTGGGCATGCTTTCGTCCGACCATATTTTACAAAGAAGCTGAGGCATGCTCCTTATCAGTTCTTCGCCGCCGTGTTTGAATAGCTCGGACGGTAATCCATCGGCCCCGCCGCTTTGTTGTTCTTCAAACGGGTAATTGCTATTCGAACTTCTTCATGGTCGGGCAATGGAACGTCTGCTCCGTCGTCATCGGTTGGAGAATCGGGTTCGCCTTCTCCTGGCGTTGTGCGTTCACTGCCATTCAGCAGGCTGGAGAAGTGTTCCCTCCATAATTTAAGTATGCTCTGGGCATTTGTGCCTAGATCAACTTCGAGGGTTCTACAAGGGTATGCTCCGGTTTTGAAACCTTCTGTAAGCCGCCGCATGTTTTCATAGAATTTGCGAGCATTACCCTGTCGGCCAGCATATCAAGCTCTTCGTACTCACGCATTTCGGCCTCTTTCTTCTTCTGTCTACAAATGCGTCTCGCTTCCCTCTTCAACTCTCGGTATCTATCCCATCCCGCACGTGTAGTGGTCGATCGTAACGTTGCGAGGTAGGCAGCCTGTTTTCTCTCCGCTGCGACACGGCACTCCTCATCGTACTAGCTGTTCTTTTGCACTTTCCGAATACCAATGGTTCCGGTTGCAGCTGTACGTAACGAATTTGAAATGCCGTTCCACAGTTCCCTTATACCGGGTTGTTGACGCGTGCTCTCAGAGAGCAGGAGTGCAAGACGAGTAGAAAATCGTTCGGCTGTCTGTTTTGATTGCAGCTTCGCGACGTCGAACCTTCCTTGTGTTTGCTGTCGTGCGTTTTTTGCTGCACAGAGGCGGATGCGAATCTTGGCAGCAACAAGATAGTGGTCCGAGTCGATGTTAGGACCTCGGAGCGCACGCACATCTAAAACACTGGAGACGTGTCTTCCGTCTATCACAACATGATCGATCTGGTTGGTAGTTTTTCGATCCGGAGAGAGCCAGGTAGCTCGATAAATCTTCTTATGCTGGAATCTAGTACCACAGATAACCATATTTCGGGCCCCGGCGAAGTCAATCAGCCTAAACCCATTTGGGGATGTTTCTTTGCCCAACCTGGCGTTAAAGTCGCCAAGCACGATTTTGACATTGTGGCGGGGCAGCTCTCATAGGTGCGCTCCAAGCGCTCATACAAGGTATCTTTGGTCACATCGTCCTTCTCTTCCGTCGGGGCGTGGGCGCAAATCAGCAATATGTTGAAGAACCTCACTTTGATGCAGATTGTGGCTAGACGTTCATTCAGCGGAGTGGATGATAGTACTCGGCGACGGAGTCTCTCTCCCACCACGAATCCAACACCAAACTTGCGCTCCTTTATATTGCCACTGCAGTAAATGTCACAAGGACCTACTCGTCTCTGTCCTTGTCCCGTCCATCGCATTTCTTGGACGGCGGTGATATCAGCCTTTATTGTTGCGAAGACATCAACCAGCTGGGCAGCGGCATCATCCCAATTAAGGGTCCGGACATTCCAAGTGCATGCCCTCAAATCGTAGTCCTTATTTCGTTTGCCATGGTCGTCATCAAAAGAGGGGTCTCTCATCCGAGGCTGTCGCTTACTTTTCATTCGTATTGTTTGTTACGGGGCGGGTCCCAAACCTAGCGCACAACCCTATGTAGGGGATGTTTCGCCTTCTCACATTAGCTCGCCTTCGAACGGATGTACTTAGGCTACTCAGAGGATACTTGGTCAAAGACCGGAAGTAGTGAGCTGCTTGAGCCATGTGTAAAAGAATCGTTTCTGGCCACTCCCAAGCGAATGGCGATCAGAGAACTTTCCTCACTTGCGTGAACTTTTACACATGACTCCATCCTCCCTACACATGACTCCATCTTCGGCAATCACGATCGAGTAGACGGTATAGCTAACTTCGGTTCAAATTGGTTGAATCGAACGAATGTGTAACTGCGGATAAGCTACGAGTAGATCATGTTTTCGTTGGAATTTTCATTATATACATATATAACACATATACATATATACATACATGTGTATTTGAAATAGAACAGAAGTGCATGAATCAGTGTTTAGGGGATGATATACAAACCGAACGCTGTCAATCATTGAAATATGAGTATGAATCGTTAACGGGTATTTTCTGCTAATGCGAACGTTCATAAACAAATCATGTTTAAGCTGATCGCTACTGATTCAAAGTTGTTCTCTAACGCTGGTTTGAAGAGAAACGGTTCGATTCGTGTACATGAATCGAACTGACAGAATCAGACAGAGTAACGGCTCAGTACTCGATTATGAACAAAAATTTATTATTCGCTGCAGTTCTCTGGTTCATACCATTCCAAAAATATTGAAGTTTTTGTCCCCCTACCGCTCGTAAGTTCCCGACATCTGTGCCGCAAGAAAAGAATAAGCGCATTGCGCAACGATGGATGTGCCGTACGTTTTAAAAGCCGTAGGGGGACAAAAAATTCCATATCTTTGGAATGGTAGGAATGAACAAACATTTTTTTGCAGATTATTAAAGGTAAATACTTTCCGCGTTGTGTCACATACTTTTCAGTTTTTTTAGCGAGAAGAACACATGAAAAATTTGAATTGTTTAACCAAAAGTTATGTAAAATATTATTGATTAAAAATAATGTAGCTCGGACATTTTCCTTTGACTTCACAAAATTACATCGATTTGTGAGAAAATAATTTTACAATTTTATTGTGCTGTGAATTTCAACCTTCAATAACTTTAACAAAAAAACAGAAATATTTATATCACGGAGTATGCGTCTGGTCCCCTTCCTAATGAAATGCTAATTTTCAAAATCGGTTATTTTGCGAAATTTTTATGGACCCCTTGACTTGGTATGACCCACATACTTTTAACATGCCATATTCACATAATGTCCTATATGCGCGATGTAAAGTCACACAGAAGTTTGAAAATCTATACACATGTATAAATATTATGATTGAAGAAGAGTAAAACTTCGGTTTTATTCAAAAAGTTTACCCCTAGGACTAGTAAATTGTACCCATGCTTTATGCTCGAAAAACTTTCTACTCTCCTTTATTGAAAGTATTTGCTCTTTCCAAATTCTGTGGTCCCAAGCCATAACAACACAACTCCACTTTTGGCCAAAATGAGTTATTATCATGGTTGGAATCTCCATACTTGATTTCACATTGTGTCAAAATCTTATAAAGATCACTCCAATAGTTAGCGAGATATTAACGAAAGAAAAACTGATCAAATCAAAGTGATTGCAAATTGCACAGGGAATAACAACACATCCCAGTGCTCTGATATCAGCTGATTTTCGCCTCACTTGTGCTTTTGTTCTCAGTTCACATTCAACAAGCGGAGCGGCTGGTTGTTCATTTTTTGCGTGCGGAAAAATAGCATATCTAACTTGTGCTTTTATTCCGAAATAAGTTTGTTGTTCGGAAACTTACATAAGTATACTTGTGTTGTTTTATCCAAAGTATTTTTTTTTCTAATGCCTACCATAACTTAAGTTGTGCTTTTGTTTCGTGCTGTGTTTCTTGTCATTAGTTAACATAACAAAAGATATGGTATTTTTCCAAAACGAATTATTTGCAACCAACAATTTAACTTGACTTGCTTTTTTATTCCAAGTGCTAGCTTCAAGAAATTGCTGAATTGTGCTTTTTTGCAGTACATATTTACATAGTGAAAATTCAAAACACAATGGAAGACCAAGGTAGGTTAAAGTTTATCCGACATTATAAGTGTTTGAAATAAGTTTTATTAAATTGTGCCACATTTTTTTGTCATTAAAGCTTCAGAAACGCGTGATTTACATCAATGGCCCTTCGAGAAAGCCAATTTTCATACGAGCCATTTTCCAGCCATAGGCGATAACTTATTCTTAAATATGTTTCACGATCCCGTTGTACCGAATGAGACATCATGTAGTGTAGATTGCGGATTTGCCACTTTTCCACGCAATTTTACAAAATTGTTCTCAACTCAGATCGTTAACTCATCTCCGCAACTATTCGAAATGGACTTTAGCAGCGATGATTCTATCAGAGATCCCGACTATATTGTTTCAAGTGCGACCTCGGAATCAGAAAAGGAGAATCAACCTGTTTATATTTCGGAGTCAATATTAGAGAGTCCATATGCCGATACTGATGAAAATGTCCAAAACTTTACTCAACCTCCCAAAAATATAAAAAAAGACAGACAATTAAATAGAAATTCGGGAAGATCGTACACCACGAAAAAAGGAAAAGTGGTTGCTGGTCGCAAGTGCCTACCTCTCGAAAGTTGCCGAAAGAAATGCGAAAGTACCTTTTGAAAAACAAAAGCACATTTTTGAGGAATATTGGAGAATGGGCGACTACAAATCAAGGCTACTTTTCATTTGTGGACTCGTCGAAATTGGCAAAAAGCTATCTGAAAAAAATCAACTAGAACGAAAATTCGACGAATAACAAACTATTATTCTGTAAATATTGATAGCGACAAAGTTGACGTGTGTAAAGGTTGTTTTTTGAAGTGCTTTGGAGAAACAAACAGTTTTTTGAGGAATGTGATTGAAAAGAAACTTAATTATCCAAAATCACCATTGGCCGATAAGAGAGGTAAGTTCACTCCAATAAACAAGCTAGACGAATCACAGGTCGAAACTATTACGCAACGTATTAATAGCTTTCCTGCCTATGAAAGTCACTATTGTCGGCGTGATTCAAGTGCTAAATATTTATGCTCCGACTTGTCAATATCAAAAATGTACAGTTTGTACTGCAAAGAGGTTGAAACTCCTATAAGTTTAGCAAAATATTCGGAAATTTTCCACACAATGAACGTAAAATTCAAACAACCGAAACTTGATACTTGTAATAAATGTGACTGCTTTAAATCCCAATTAGACCACATCAATAAAAATATGCCAGAATATACAATGTTGATTGAAAAACAAGCAAGGCATCACGCAGATGCAGATAGAGCTTTTAAATCAAAGGATTTTGATAAAGATCTGTCAAAAACTCACATAAATATAAAACGTACACATTTGATTTGCAGCAAGTTTTACCAACTCCTTACCTCAAAACCTCAGTCTGCTACTATAAGAGGCAGTTGAATACTTATAATTTAACCATATACGATTGTGAAACGAATAAGGCCTTTTGCTATATGTGGCACGAAGCAGTTGGGCAGCGAGGTGCTAACGAAATATCATCATGTATTTTCCAGCATTTAAAGAAGGTGTCAACAGACGAACATGTTGACTCAATCGTATTTTATAGCGATTCATGCGTTGGCCAAAATAAAAACTCCTTTGTGGGCTCAATGTTTATAGCTTTCTTAGAAAGCAACCCTACTATAAAAATGATTGAGCATAAGTTCCAGAGCCAGGGCATACACATATGGAGTGTGATGTGGCTCACGCCCTCATCGAACGAAAAAAGAAGAAGACTACTATGAAAATCCACCATCCACGTGATTGGTATCAATTCGTTCTTTCAGTTGGTACTAACAAAACGTTTGAAGTAATTGAAATGGAAAATAAATTTTACAAATTTGGTACAATCGCTAAAAATAAATTTAATTGGAGGAAAGTGAATGAAGATGGGGAAAAGTTTACGTGGTCTGATGTGAAGTGGCTCCGATACACTAAAAATCGCTTTGGTGGTGTAAAATACAAAACTTCGTTAGAGGATACGCAGCCTTTTAAGACACTCAATGTAATGAAGCGTGGTGTCAGCTCCTTAATCATTCGGGACCAAGATAAAATCACGGCAACTCCTCTTATATCGAAAGAGAAAAAGGAAGACTTGTTGAGCATTTTAAACTTAATCGATCCCATGTTCCATAGTTTCTACAACAACTTAAACTCAGGAAATATACAGAATATTGATCCAGACATTGGCGATACCTGTACCTCAACTGAAAACATTGAGAACGATACCTCTCAATAGGATATCCTGTCATCATAAAAATCACTGTTTTATGTTTTAAATGGTGGACATTCACGTTTAGTTCTTTATTATCATATTGCATTACTTACTATTTTTTAATTTTATTTCATATTTTTCTAATATCAACTAATTTCAAAATCTTGTTGTATGTACTATAAAATTGCTGAAGTTCCAATGTTTTATTCTTAGTTTTCACATTTCATTACAAGAGGCTAATTTGTTTAAATAAATACACTAATTTGAGTTCAATAACACTTTTATTTAAGAATGTATAATATACATATGTATATGTATGTTAATCAATGGAAATAAACTGCGGATTAATATACAACCAACTTTGACAAAAGAGCACAACTAATGTTATGCTAAACATATTTTGTTTAATATTATGGAATATCGGCATAACTTGAATTGTGTCGCCGGAGAGTACAACCTTTAGTTCAGAATAATAACACAAGTTAAGTTATGTCTTTCAATCGTGTCAAATTACTTTAGGGAAAAAAGGATTGAATCACATTTTTAAGCGTATTTTAAAAACTACAGGCACTTACCTAAGTTTTTTGGCAGTATAAGATGGATATGATATCACTTGAGATATTTAAAAAAAAAATTCCGGGATTCCTTCAAAAACTTTTTTCAAATTTTACTTTGAATCTTTAAAATGCTCTACTGAAAAATCAAAAAAACACACTTGTGCTGTTATGGCTTGTGATCACAGAAATGTAGCTTCCCTCGGCAGTTCGGGGATTTTGCTTAGAGGCTCAACAACCTTGTCACCCTTCTATGTATTTGTACAAAATAACTGACTAAAATAATTTAAAACTATAAATTTTTTTGTTTTAAATTTGGTTTTTTAATCAATATTTTTCCTAAATAAACGTGCTAAAGTTCAATTACAACTGCTTGATAGTAGATGAAAATTTTTAATACTCCAGTCACCCCACTGACATAGAGATGAAAACCGTAATACCACAAAAAAATTTTAGTTTGACAACATTTCTACCGAAACATTTTTTAATGGGTTGAGTTGAAAACCAAAATACCCAATTTCAAAACATCAGCCAAAATGCAGCAGGGTTGAAACTTAATATTTATCAAAGAGAAATTATATTTAGTAGTACTAAAAAATTAAATTATTTAAACACACTACTTTTTATTTTGTAAAATCACACACAACTGTTTATTGTTAAGAGTTGTGCCACATCATTTTTAACTGACAACGTTACCAAGCCTATGAGTATTTCGTGACACATTCTAGTGCGCAGGTAGGTTTTGTCTTAAGTTTCAATTAGAGGAACTGTGCTCTCCACTAGCATTAGTGTGAGTAATACCAGAGAATATGAAGTAATATAGAATGCGCATCATGGCAAATGACAAAATTACAGTTTCGGGTGCGGGCGGTAAGCAACAGGGGGAATTTGGTTAGCAGAACTTGAACAACGGAATTATGTTAAATACATTGCGAAAATATGCATGAAGTTAAACTTTTGGAACGTCGCGCCTATTGGTAAATTCTTGGTACCTATTCGTAACATGTTGTGTTTTTTGTTGTTGGCTTTTTGAAAGAATCAATGGTTTGTATTTGCGATCAAGTCTATTTTTGTATTTAGGAGTAAAAACAAAAATGCAGAAGCAATGACGCTTTGCAGTGCATATTTCAAAAGAATTTTAGCATTGAATTGACTTTTGTTTTTGAATATGCTCTGGTTAGAGCATGTGTGCATATGTTGATATGCGATTGATCTTCTACGTGAATGGATGTATGCTCCCTTGCGCTTGAAACTAATTTTGATTTTTGTTTGTATACATACATTCTATCGGGTGATTTTTTAAGAGCTTGATAACTTTTTAAAAAAAAAAAACGCATAAAATTTGCAAAATCTCATCGGTTCTTTATTTGAAACGTTAGATTGGTTCATGACATTTACTTTTTGAAGATAATTTCATTTAAATGTTGACCGCGGCTGCGTCTTAGGTGGTCCATTCGGAAAGTCCAATTTTGGGCAACTTTTCGAGCATTTCGGCCGGAATAGCCCGAATTTCTTCGGAAATGTTGTCTTCCAAAGCTGGAATAGTTGCTGGCTTATTTCTGTAGACTTTAGACTTGACGTAGCCCCACAAAAAATAGTCTAAAAGGCGTTAAATCATCGCATGATCTTGGTAGGCCAACTTACGGGTCCATTTCTTGAGATGAATTGTTCTCCGAAGTTTTCCCTCAAAATGGCCATAGAATCGCGAGCTGTGTGGCATGTAGCGCCATTTTGTTGAAACCACATGTCAACCAAGTTCAGTTCTTCCATTTTTGGCAACAAAAAGTTTGTTAGCATCTTGGTTGACATGTGGTTTCAACAAGATGGCGCTACATGCCACACAGCTCGCGATTCTATGGCCATTTTGAAGGAAAACTTCGGAGAACAATTCATCTCAAGAAATAGACCCGTAAGTTGGCCACCAAGATCATGCGATTTAACGCCTTTAGACTATTTTTGTGGGGCTACGTCAAGTCTAAAGTCTACAGAAATAAGCCAGCAACTATTCCAGCTTTGGAAGACAACATTTCCGAAGAAATTCGGGCTATTCCGGCCGAAATGCTCGAAAAAGTTGCCCAAAATTGGACTTTCCGAATGGACCACCTAAGACGCAGCCGCGGTCAACATTTAAATGAAATTATCTTCAAAAAGTAAATGTCATGAACCAATCTAACGTTTCAAATAAAGAACCGATGAGATTTTGCAAATTTAATGCGTTTTTTTTTTTTAAAAAGTTATCAAGCTCTTAAAAAATCACCCGATATATTTTGACGTGGTTGATCCCAATTTAAAATTTTTACAAATATTTTTACGTGGCTTGTTCCAAATAAACTTATTTGTATACATACTCCAAATTTTTAATTGTTTTTGTATCTACATTGAAATTGCAGTGGTATGACCGCAATTCAAAATACTACAAGGACAAATAAAAATAGTGCAAGGTCGGGAATTAAATGTTGTGTGCGCAGTTGCCAAAAATCAAAAAGATACTGGCCCAATTTAAAATTATTTAAATTTCCCGCTGCCGATCTTATTTTCGGTCAAATTTGGCGGGAAAAATGCAATGTGGCAAATGAAGGTTATGACAAAAAACTTTATATTTGTCATAATCACTTCAGCAGCACGTTCATCGGGAAAATTTTTTTTAAAATGATGCAATTCCAACATTAAATTTGGATGAAGATCTTTTATTTGCTGATGAAGACCTTGTGGAACCAGATATTCCCTCGAAGCGATGATGTTATGTGCAATAACTGTGAAAAAAAAATACAAGAATATCTAATTTTTATATAAAAAAATACAGCGATTTATTAAGGAAATTTAGAAAAATCAAAGCAAAGCTGAGAACTAAGGAACTCCCTATTTTGAAATCTAGAAAGGCAAATTTAAGGATGTTGCAAAACTCAATTGACTCTTTAAAAAATATAAGTTCTGAGCCCAAAACATTTTGCAAGCTGCTGGTAAGCACGAGGCCAAAGGAATATTCTGATGATGTGAAATATTTGGCACAAAATATATTTTATATTTCACAGTCAACTTATTCCTTTCTAAGGAATAAATTAAATTTAAATTTGCCACACATAAGCACTTTAAATCGGTAGGCTCCAATAAACCTTCAACCTGGTATCAAAAATGTCGCCTTCGATTCCATCAAGAGTATGTGTTTAGAATTAAAAGAAAAAAATGAAAATCACTTGGTACTTTTGATGGACGAAATGGTAATTCGAAAGGAATTAAGATATAATTCAAAACTGGATTTGATTGACGGATTTAAATGTACAAGCTTCGAGAAAACAAATAAAATTGGTAAGCAGGTATGCGTTTTTATGCTGAAATCAATGTTCTCTAATTGGAGTTCAATTTTAAATTATTTTGTTTCTGAGAACGGATTAACCTCAAATATTTTATGTGGAATTATTAAAGAAATTCTGAGAATGATAAGTGGCTTTGGCATAAATATAAATGTACTAGTTTGCGATCAGGGATCGTCTAATCGAAAATGCTTTTCCAATTTTGGGGTTAGTACAGAAAAGCCTTTTTTTTTAATTTTGAAGGCAAAAACATTTACTGTATGTTTGATTTCCCACATTTGATTAAGTCGTTACTGAATGGATTGCTGAAGTGTGACCTTGAAACACCCGATGGCATTGTAAGTTTTAAAGTCATACAAGAGTTGTGGGAACGAGAGGAAAACTGCAATACCAAGATGTGCCCAAAGTTGACTAGACAACACATATTTCTAAACTCATTTGAAAAAAATGCGAGTTAAATTTGCAACGCAAGTGTTTAGCAAAACAGTTGAAGCTGCTATTAAAACTACTTGCGATACATCGGGTTTCAAGCAAACTCCACAAGCGCTAGCTTTATCAACGCCTGAATTTATTTCAAAAATTTACAAAATTTTTGATAGCATGAATAGTGGATCATTATACTCAGATAATTGTTATCGGTCTGCTATTCAACTCAACAAAGAACCACATAAATTTATTCAATTACTAGCTGACCCGACGAACTTCGCACCGCCTAGTTATTGGAGGCATATTTAGTAAGTCACAAACACACGACACAATACTTTTTTAATTTTATTAAAATTTGCTGCTTTTAGATTTTTAGGAATATTAAAGAATTGTAGTATAGATGCACAGCAAAGAAACGTTAACATTTCAAGTGACATTTTACCATAGACAATTTTTTTTGAGTGAATACTGACAAATATTTACACTATAACTATCAAACTACATCTGTCGTTTTTTTTTTGACGATGGCCATGGTTAGGAAAAGAAGAAGAACTACATCTGTCATCGAGAAAATAAAGAATTCAAACAACTATAATATAGTTATAGTGAAGCTACATATCCCTCAACTCCTTAAAATGCATTGTCCGTTTTGTAAAAAGTGGATGGAACGGCAGAAAAAAAATAATAACTGTCCAGATTGTATTAAATTATTATTAAGATGCGACGAATGCTACAACATAATCGCTGTTACCTTCAGATTTTGTACCAAGTGTGGTAAGAATGTAGAACGAATAATACGCGTGAACAGGGCAAAAGCACAAAAAAATACACAAAACACGTTTCTACAATGCCATCTTCATCATCTGAGGAGACATTCTGTGAATTAAATTTATCGGCCGAAGACATACAGGACATTCAAGTTATTGAAGACAGCCAAAAGCCCAACATCAACAATGTTCTGGTAGATATTGATGTTATTGAAGACAGCCAGCAGCTCAACATTGATAATGTTCTGATCGAATCAGATTTGTCCGAGTCGCCTAGTGCTTCCACCATATTATCATGTCCTGGCGAGCCAAGTGGTTCCCAAGTAGATGGAAATAAAGAGTTACTAATACACATTGACATTAAGGATCCAAATGCACATATTATATACATATTAAGTCATTTATATATATTTATACACTTCATATACAAAAATTTAAAATTTTCTTGGATGTGCTCGTTTCTGGACTGTGAACATGATAAACAAATCTTTGCTTAAATTAAATACAACACAGTTATGATCATATACAGTTAATTAATAAAGTGCTTTCTGGTAGACAATATTTTTAGTTTTTTTTTCGGTGCTTAAATAAATAAGGATGTTGGTTTTCCGACACGCGAACACGCAACGTATAATTGGTCATGTGCGAAACAGGGAAACTCTAAGTTTATTCCGCAAACTTGCAACGATTGGCCTTGCGATTTATTTATGGTCATCGCAAACGCCAAACGCACGGGAAATTGCAACCTCTTAAAATCAAATGGCAAATCCGTTGGATTCATAGGTATTCGTGGGATTAAGACATCCTCTCCTTTGTATTTTCCTTTGATTATTTTAGCTTCGATGATGTTATTCATGAGTTTCTTCACAACCAATCTCGTTCCATTGCAAAGTCGAGGTTGATTAATATTACGCAGCATGATGACAACTGACCCTACTTTTAATTTCAAATTATATGGTGGTAGTCCAGGCAAGTCCAATGAATTTAAAAATTTTGTAGGATAGTTGACTACGTCATCCTGGTTTGTGGCCGTGTCAACTGATTTGTACGTAAACAACTCTCCTTGAGATCATCGACATCTTTGTTTTTTGCTGCCAATATTGCTCGTTCACTTAGCCAATCGTGGTTATTATATTGTTGTTTAATGTCCGGAAAAACACGCTGAATAAGCTCCTTTTTCGATTCTGTGAAGTGACAGAAATCTGTGGGAAAAGTCATTAATCCGGTCGAGCTGTCAACTGCGACCTTACCATTACCAATATCCAGCAACTGCTTCGAAAACACAGTCGCAGTTTGATCTTGTTGCAAAAACACTCGCATGTTAGTAGTTAATTGTAGTGTCTTTACGTGCCGCCACAAATTTGATGATTTTAGACATGCGTTTATTTCGTCAGCAACAGTCGATCGAGGAATTACTGGAAGAGTCTGACGAAAATCACCTGACAACAGTATCATAGCTCCACCAAAAATGTTTTGGTTATCACGTAAATCTTTTAACGTCCTATCTAGTGCCTCCAGCGACCTCTTGTGGGCCATTGTGCATTCGTCCCAAATTATCAATTTGCATACTTGGAGAGTCTTCGCCATAGCGCTATTTTTGGCAATGTTGCAAACTGGCGTTTCGTTGATATGCATGTTTAATGGTAGTTTTGAGGCTGAATGTGCAGTTCGTCCGCCTTCTTATAAAGTTGCTGCTATTCCAGATGAAGCCAACGCTAGGGCTACCTCATTTTGCGATCGGATCTTTGCTAATAGCTATGAAATTAGGAACGTTTTCCCAGTATCCCCAGGAGAATCAAGAAAGTAAGTCCCCCCAGACCCACTGTTTACAGCTTGTGTTAAACGATCGAGTTGTGCGAACTGCTTCGGTCATAGCTTGAGTATCGTACTGGAGTTCTCATTGCAACTCATGGTTTAATGCATCTTGCATAGCACGATTGGGTGCTGTCAGGCCCAAACACGACAATACTTTATTTGCCATCAACAAACACATATCTTCTATTATGATCAATGTGTCATTGTAAATCTCTGCCGTAATTTCCAATGTAGGATTCAAAGTTACACAACGCACGCGATGCAACACATCCTCAGACATGTCATCTCTATATTACATCCACAAATCATTCGGATTTGAGGGGAAACATGTCGATACTATAATCGCAAACAGTGTGCGAATTTGATGCGGCGATGAAGATATCACGGAGTCCTTGAGCGTATCATCCCAATGCGAATCGTTTTCAAGCAACCGTAATAATTGACACGCCTCACGGTAAGTCGCACACGGAAGTCCATCAACTGTTCGCAATTGTTGAAAAGATGTCGGCCCAGGAACATTCACCAATAACAATCTAAGATAATAACATTCATCGTTATTAGGATGTACTGTATATATACGGCCTATAGCATCTGTGGCAAATACATTTTCATATCCTTCAAGTGGTGTTCCTTGTTTACGACGCTGAAAAGACTTTGATGATGCGTAATATTTTCAAGGCCAAATTTATGACGGGAATTTTCTAATTTATAGGGAAGATTTAAATACTCGTATATCTTTCTTACAAAACATTTATGAATTCATTGCATGCATTTAAATACTTTGCGGTTAAAAAGAATAAATATAAATTTGCGATATTTTTATGTACTTATACAAATGTAAAAAAAACCCAATTTATAAACTAGATTATTACATTTAATACTTCTAAATGGCACTGCTTAGCTGAAATCAAGTGCGATATTCCTCTAGATGTAATTAAGTCAATTCCTAAGTTTGTTGGGCGGTCTGACGAGTACGTGGCATGGAGGCATGGCGTAGACGCGTTCGAGCTGTTTAAACCATTTAATGGAATTACCAAGCGGTAACGATCAGCAGAAATAAAATAAAGCGTGCAGCTAAGGTAGTGCTAGTGTTTCACAACACAGTACTCAATTTCGACACAATAATAGCTCGAATAAATAGCTCATACGCAGATAAAACTTCGTTACGTCTTTTGACGGAAAACCTCGAAATGGAAAATCAGGGCAATGCACTCCACGCCTTCATTTCTGACTTGAAAAAGCCCCTTTGGATAAAACTTCGCTGCGTGTTTTGAGGCAAGCCCTCGAAATGGAAAGTCAGGGCAAACGCACTCCACGCCTTCATTTCTGAATTGAAAAAGCGCCTTAAGTCCTTGTTTTTCTGGCAAAGCAGAAAGATTTAGCGACTGCATTGGCACTAGTCAGAGAAGCATAACGCTAAATATACCAGACCAGTCAAAATGACTGTTTTTGGTATTTCAATTTAAAATTCCTAGTACGTGTACGTTGTTAACTCGGCTATAATCGCGTAAGCGGTGTCTACACCAGTTAAGAAGAAGAAGAAGTACGTGTAATATTTTTTTTCTAGTTATAACTAAAGAATTAATTTTATAAAGTTTATATTACTGTATATACATATGTATTTAAACCCCATTAAACACTTCCTCTTTAAGAACAGTCATTTTGACTGGTTTGGTATAAATAGGTATACTTCAATCGCTGCTATATCTAGTGTTAAGCATAGAGTGTAGTATGTTTTCGGCATCCAACGCCATAGCTATTGCAGAAATAGAATACACTTACGTAATATTTATTAATTATAAAAAAATCCAAGCAATTAAAGTATTATTGCTGTGACAGTAAGAACGTCACAGATGTGGATAGCCCCTACATCCATCAAAAAGAATTCAAAAGCATTATATTGAAAATAATAAAAGTGTTTTCGACCTCTAACGAAGCGTTGTCATTCAATACCTCATTGATTGCTACAATCCGCACTATAGATTGCGAACCCATATGCTTCAAATTATACCGTTACCCTATGGGAGTTTCAGATTTCTTAAACAACGAAATGAAACTGTTCAAATATCATTGAATTTGCATACTTATCAGCAAAGCCGAAATACAATTAAAAATTAATATCTATTTTCAAACATACATGTATGCATGCACATAAACATAGTCATGCATGAATTGATAACACTTATTTAACAAATTATTTATTTAATGGAAAAGTTAATAATGAAATTGAAAGATATATTAATATTAAGTTAGAGTTATCTCGAACTCGTGCGCGTGGATATCTACTCGTGTCGCGGTGTTGCAATCAAATCGCTTGACAGTCGAGGAGAGGGTTGCCTCCCCTTACAGTTCGGCCTTTCCTGAAACTTCGGAGCGACCTCGCTCCGCTGCCGATGGTCGCTGGTTTCGTCGTCATCATACATTTGTGGTAACGAGCACCACGGTTTAATTTTATCGCTAGCGTATACGGAGGAGTATTGGCGTTGCGTTCGTTGGGACCCAGGAATATCCTGCACCACGTAACGATCATGGTTTAGTACTTGGGTAACTTCAAATGGGCCTTTGTACCGTGGTTCCAATTTGCGTGACGAACCTGTACTTGGCGCCTCATGTTCGACGACAACCAAATCGTTGATGCTATATTTGGTTGGTGATGCGTGCTTTTTATCGAATCGTTGTTTAGCTTTGAAGCGTTCTTCTTTTATACGTTCTGCTGCTGCCGCTCGGAGTTCGTCTAAATTATCGTATGATGTATCGTCGTGTTGCATTACAAGGACGATCTTATTTTGGAGTATATCGCGTGGTTGAAAACCGAAGAGTAACTCTTGAGGTATTCGCGACGTTGTCTTATTTCTCATACTGTTGATTGACCACTGGATGGTTCGAAGCGATTCATCCCAGCGTTTATCGTTGTTTACTGATGGTAAGAGCATTGATAGAATGGTTCGATTACAACGCTCGACCATTCCATTAGCTCGAGGTGTTCTCACAGCATTAGAGATGTGGTTAATGTTGTTCAAAGTCGTTGGAGGTAAACGCCGTCCCACGATCAGATATGATACGTTCGGGCATACCCAAGAAGCTGCTAATTTCGTTGAATACGTCGATAACGTGTTTTGTCGCTGTACTTTTAACCGCCCGTATGGCAACAAAGCGTGTAAAGGCGTCGAATATTAATATACGACTTTACGAAATTTCGCATACGAGCAAACCACATATGCTCACCTATACGTTGGAGCGTTTTATCTAAACCGAGATGTCTAGCTTTGTCATGCGCATTGTGCACAACTTGCCAGCGTAAAGCTTTTGGAACTACCCAGGCGTGTCTTTCATTAACTACTTTGAACAACCTACCGTTTTTGAGGGTAAAATCTTTCGTTGTAGCTTTGTCGCCTCGCCGTATTTTGTCGACTATTTCTCTGGTGTGTTCATCCTGCAACTGCATGCCAAACAGCCAATCTTCTTCAGAAATCTGTACCTTGTCGGTTCGTAGCGATGCTGTTTCAATTTCGTGTGATGCTTCAACAGGAAAACGACTTAATGCATCTACATGCGCCATTCGCTGCCCACTACGATGGTCAATTTCAAGATCATAGTCCTGAATACGCAACCACCACCTAGCGATTCGCGGCACTAGCTCACGTTTCTTCATTGTTGTTTTTATAGCGTTACAGTCAGTAATCAATTTTATTTTTTTACCGTAAATATAGTATCTAAATCTTTCGATGGATTCGACAACCGTGAGCGTTTCCAGCTCGTAGCTATGATAATGTTTTTCCGCGTGCGTAGTCGCGCGACTTTAGTATATGACTGGTTTCCAGTCTTCGTTTTCCTTTTGCAATAGAACACCGGTCAGACCAATCGAACTCGCGTCAGTATGTACTTGTTGTTGTGCATCAACCCGGAATGCAGTCATCACTGGTCGAGACGCTAAAATTGTTTTCAGTTTATTAAACGCACTTTCTTGATCTTCTGCCCATATGAATGGTTCGTTTTTATGAAGTAAACGAATTAGCGGGGCGGCTATCAACGCATAAGCTGGCACAAATTTACGAAAGTACCCGCTCAGACCGAGAAACTGCCGAACTTCGACTACACTTGTTGGCGTTTTGTAATCTCGTATCGGAAGGGTTTTAACTAGTCCTGGCGCAATACCGTCAGGTGTCAACTCATGACCCAGAAATTGTATACTGTTTTTCAAAAACTCGCATTTTTGTATATTTAACGTTACGTTTGCGTCGCGAAGAGCACTCAACATTCGATGTAATTTTTCATACATTTCGTTTACCGTTTGACTTCCGATTAATATATCGTCCATATAGTTCATCATATCGTTACACTTAACACGCTCTTTAATTTTGGCAATTAATCCCGAAAATACGACTGGCGCATATTTAAGTGCAAAGGGCATTCGTTTAAATTCGAACAATCCTTCCGTTGTTACGAAAGCAGTATATTTTTGACTATCTTTCGCAATCGGTATTTGGTAATACCCACTATTTAAGTCGAGCACAGTAAAATACACGTATTGCTTTGCGATTTGCAACTGTTCCTCAATGTTTGGCATTGGAAAAACTTTCAACGCATAAACGCTCACTACCGTTTTTCTTTTTAACTAGAATCATTGGACTCGCATATTCAGAATTTGATTTTGTAATAATATTACACGCTAATAGTTCGTTAATCATTTCCGCGATGATTTTCTTTTCAGGTTCAGGAACCCGAAATGGGTTCTGCGCGATAGGAACGTCAGTATCAAGATCTATGGACATCTCCACTAAATCGGTTTTGCCTATTTCATGCATGTTTATTGCAAAAATATCACCGTAACTATTCAACAGTTCAACTAAATCATTTTTAGCACTTAACTCGCTTATACCGCCTTTTATATCATCGATAGTAAATTTATTACCGCTTGCAAAAGTTATACGACCATCTACAATAACAGCCCGCATATCATTAAAAAGGTCTTGGCCCAGCAGTAGATCTGCTGTTAGGAGTTGATCATCTACGACATATAATATAACGTCCCGCTTTAGGTTTTCAATTTGTATTTGTACACGAATTTTCGCGTGGGCGTATATAATACCACCACAAAAACCACTTATTTTTAATGCGCATTTTTCTTGTTCACATTTTAAGTTCTTTGCTACCGTAGCTCTGACCATGCAGCACTCACTGCCCGTATCAATAAATGCCATTAATTGTTGACCGTTTACAACAACACATTGCTCAAAAATGTTATTCGTTATTGTTTCTCGCGCTATATTCGTTTTTCTCACTACGGTTTTCTTTTTCCCGCAATTTTCCGGTTCAGTTTTAGGATGCACTTTATCCGACTGACTGCATGTTAATTTTAATGCAATCGAACGTGTTTCAGTAATAAAAGCGCTTCTTTGTGCCTAAAGTGAATAAAATCGGGTTAAAACTTGCTTGTTTAACTAATACCAGGATTTTTAAATATCCAGCTGACATTGTAGTGCTAATGGTATGTGAGGTACCTTAACGAAATTAAGATATCGTCTTTTTCTATTATTAATATGTAGTAATGACAAAAATAGATAAAAGCGGTTCAATACTACCTCTATTTCTGATATACATACATATGTAGCTAATACGAGTATAAGATTTTCAAATGTCCGGTTGTTATTGTACCGTATACCATATATTAAACAATATCTAAGATATTTTAACAAAATTAAAATACAATATTGCATATTTAATGCCATAAATGTGTGCTATAGGTCTACACATTACCCAAATCCCCATAGTGGTATATAATGCTTTTGAGTTATACAAATTGGGACAAAAACGCAACCGGAAATTGTTATTAAATTTTCCGTGGAAGTGATATTTAAAAAAATGTTTTTTGTTGAATTGGTTGAACTGCCCTTCATTACTATGCCAAATATGAACGCGATCTGTCAACCAGTTTGTTTACAGCAGCTGCTTAAGTACACCTCAGTAGTGCATTGCATTTGATCGTCAGTCAAAAGATTTTAGCGGATATTTTGCATATGAAACACGGCTAGTCCCGCTAAAGTTGAATTTTTACGCATCTCAATATGAAATTAACTCGTGATGGAATTAAATAAAAAAACTAGTGCGTGGAGTCTCTACGCGCGGAAGAAGTTAAACTTCTTAGTGATATTCCAGAAAAGACGCTTGTTGACAAAGGCATGCTCGGGGAGATGTTACGGCGTCTGTTTTTATGAATGAAGCGAGGTCGCTTGTGGAATTTGCGGCTGTGTTTATGAATGAAATCGTCTTTGTTGTAAAATTAACTATATTTGATTAAATATCCAAATTGACTATAAATATTACTATGCATGCGTTCATACAAAATTATACTCATATCATAATTATGTTTATATGTCAATATTGTATTGCTGAGGGCAAAACCCAAAAGCATACATACATATTTATGTATATGCATACATTGCACATACAAGCGATTCCCTGGTTGAAAGCAAAAATTTAAACAAGCAGAACGAAATTCTTTACATTCGTTGGGAGTGTAATCATGGGCATGCGTACATATATTTATGTCTCTTCATATTCTCTGCTTAGGCATACATGCCACGTATTAATATGCCGAAAATACATACTACGTAAGTGTATTTATTTCTCTTCACAGCGTGAATTCTGTGGTAGTGAGGAGAATTTCTTACTACAAATCTAACAAATGTTCACTGTCGAACCTGCAACTTCTCTATGCTTTAAGTTCTCTGCTTTACTCTCGTTCTTTTTCTCTCTCGCACTCATCCTTCTCTGTTGCTCTTCTCCTTCCGAGTTGCGTTAATCGTTCAACGCTATTCTCCCTCCACTGAAGCGGTAAACGTTTAACGCAACCTTTTCCGAAGTCGCCTAAGAAGTTTCACTTCAATAACACTGTCCAACAGCATTTTTGGAACAGAATAGCGACCCTATAATTCTGAAAGGGTATGTTGAGTAGATCATTTTCGTAGAACAAACTTATGGTCCAGCACGTCTGAGTTTTTTTTTACAGTGGGTCAAACTTTTCATTTTTTGGTCGAAGGGAGCATTATACTATATGAAAAAAATGTTGTAAGTTAATGTCTGAGAGAATTCTTATGGTAAGAGTTGTATTGTGGAATTGTATGAGGATTATTTTTGTGGAAGATCTTAACCCTCTAACTCGTTTCATTAGGGGTCAATTTGACCCTTTTTTCGAGAAAATCAAAAAATATCCTTTAAAAAAGGACATTTAAGGATTAAAATATTCTACGAAAATGTTTGGCGGAAAATTTCAGTGGGGGTCACCAAAGACACCATTGTTGTAAATAAAGCTCTTTACGATTGATAAAAAAATTATAATTTTGTTTTAATAGTGGTTTATTATAGTATGTACATATTTATTTTTTTGCTTCAGCAGTAGTAGGACAATGGATTAAAGATTAAACTTAATATGCTTTCCTGTATTTAGCTTGACGTGAATGTTCCGATGTGTCAAGGTTTCTGTACAAGCCCCATACGTATTCAGCAAGCATAACACTTTGGGATTTCCCTTTGAATCTTTCTTCCAATACCTTTATATCCTGATGAAACCTTTCACCGTGTTCATCTGAAACCGCTCCAAGGTTTTCTTTAAAAAAATTGAAATGAGAGTGCAGAAAATGCAGCTTTAGTGACATCTTAACGCCAATATTGTTAAAAACCGATTAGCATGCTTTCAATATTTTCTGCATAGTTTTGTGCTTTTGAGTTTCCAAAGAATTCTGATATAACCAGCTGCATAAAGTCAAATGCTGTCTTTTGCATATCCCACAGATGACCATAAAATTCTTCATCTTGTAATAATTTTCTTATATCGGGTCCAACAGGCATTCCTAGAAAAGGTAGTTTACATTAAATGAAATAAATTATTTCTTAAAACCGTATTTTACCTTCTTTTAATTTTGCTGCAGATAATCTGGGTAAAATTGTTTGAAAGCGTTTGAAAGCATATCCTTGTGTATTTAAGCTTTTAATAAAATTTTTCACCACAACTTAATATGCAGCGGTGGAAGTATGACCTTATCTTTTGGGACAAGAGATTCATGGATTACATTTAAGTCACCAATAATATTTTCTTTACGTTCTTCGAAATATTTAATATGATAATGGCTGCTGGTAACACGTGAATCCATTTACAAAGAAAGCACATATATTTTGTGTATCCTGTTTGCATTACAGTCAATATTGCAATCATTTTGAAGTCTGCGCATACTTCCCATTTATATTTATAGTATTCAATTTTATTTAAGAGATTTGAAATATTTGCGTATGTTTCATCCTTTTTTGTGGAATACGCAACCGGTATTGATGGATGCTGATTTCCATTGTGCAGTAAAACTGCTTTTAAGCTGTGTTTCGAACTATCTATAAATAGTCGCCAAGCGGAAGAGTCCAGTGGAAGCTTTAGATATCTTAGAACCTCTTCAATACTGCAACAGTATACAAGTTCTTCTGATTTTTTAAAATAACTTTCCAAATCGGCGTGTCTTTTTCTTGGCGATGTAACTTTTACATCGGCTTTTATCAAATTCCTGTTTTTCAATCTGGAACATAATATTTCAGCTTTCTCTTTTGTTAGTCCTAAATCTCTTACAAGATCTTTCAAAATAAGCTTGGTCTATCAAATTAGGACATATGTTTAAACCACCAGGAGGCAAGTAACTTATATCTGATATGTTTTCAACCGCCGCTGTTATTTCTGTATTGGCGTATGTCATATTGGCCGAAAATGTATGTGTAGGCGGTTGAGGCACCGGAACACCTTCACAGCGCACTTCTGGTAAAATGACATTATTTGTTGCTTCGTATGTCATTATCGCATAGTGCCTTTGGCTTCAACCAAATTTGTAATTTACGCAGAAATAGCATGTATCTGATTTGTGATTTTCAGGTTCGATCCATACAATAGGCGCAGAAAATGGCAGCGCCTTAGTACCGCCTTTGTACCAGGTCAAAAGACCACTTTCGCAAGTAGTACATACAGTTTTTGGTATCCAAGCTTCACATAAAAATCGTATTCCAAAGAAAAGAAAATATGGTTCTTCGATTGTAGGGAATATCTTTCTTCTGCTTTGAAGGTGCGTAAAATGTCCACAAATAAAACAAAACAAATCTCTTAATTTGCAAACAGAATCCGCCATGCTTATTTAAGCTTTAATGGTTCTTTTTTATATTAATTTTAGGAAAAATCACACCCGATATGTCACTGCTTAGTAAGTCAATTATGTTAATTTTATCACACCTGATTTGTAAGTCACAGCCGACTAGACGCGAGAAGTCAGTGTTTGGCCCGGCCGGAACTTGACGACGTTTTCACCTACTTTGTATATGTTGGCGTGTAATTTTTTATCAATCGTAAAGAGCTTTATTTACAACAATGGTGTCTTTGGTGACCCCCACTGAAATTTTCCGCCAAACATTTTCGTAGAATATTTTAATCCTTAAATGTCCTTTTTTAAAGGATATTTTTAGATTTTCTCGAAAAAAGGGTCAAATTGACCCATAAAGAAACCAGTTAGAGGGTTAAGATCTTCCACAAAAATAATCCTCATACAATTCCACAATACAACTCTGACCAAAAGAATTCTCTCAGACATTAACTTACAACATTTTTTCATATAGTCTAATGCTCCCTTCGACCAAAAAATGAAAACTTTGACCCACTGTAAAAAAAAACTCAGACGTGCTGGACCATAAGTTTGTTCTACAAAAATGATCTACTCAACATACCCTTTCAGAATTATGAAGTCGCTATTCTGTTCCATTCAAAAAGTCTTCATTTGTTGGACAGTGTAATTTTATGCCGGTATTCAGCTTGTCACGATTGTCTCATGTCTCTAATTGTCACAATCGTAATTTAGTGACTTTTTAGTCAGGATGTCTCATTTTGGTATTCTGGCAGATACAGTCTCAAAAATATTCACCAAATAGTATGGTGAAAAGAAGGGCAGCAATCAGCTGTTTAGTTTAGCTGATTAGAGATGAGTGCAAGTGCACAATCGTAATGTATGAAACGATTACATGCAATTAGTTTTTTTTTCATAAAATTTCAGCAGTAAAACTTCTTCTTAATAATTGCACAGTACAATTATTGAAAACTAATACTGAAATAGTTTATAATAAATGCTTAACATATGCATTTTATCTGAATCAATTGTTAAGTAAATATGAAAAAATTTAACAACACAGTTATCGATTAACACATGTGTTCATCCTTATATTTGATAATAATGTAAAAGGAAGGTAAGTAATTGTAAACAATATAAATTTCATTATTTTATGATTATTATAGTATATGTATAATATATCTTTTTTACAGATCATAATAAAGTGTTGCGCACCTCGAAGGAGCAAATAGAGTGCTATCTCAACTTTGTGCGGGTTCACCCGGAGATAAAGTTACACAAAAACGACCCATCGCGGCCGAAAAGAATGGAGGAGCTTTGGGCGGAACTCTCCGTGCAATTAAATGCCCTAAAAGGGCCCACTCGGAACCCCACAAAATGGAGAGAGGTAATATTTAACCATAGATATTGGCATATGTATGTATTTATGTCCTTTTATTTACAGAATCTGAGCCATTGGAAAAACCAAATAAGGTCATGCGCAAGGAAAGCCAAGGCGCACAAGCTGGTGACAGGTGGCGGTCCCAGCTTAACAAGTGAGCAGAGAGCGTTAGAAACGTTAGGGTCAATTGCGGTTGATGGGTTGGCTGATGTACCAACCATTGACACAGAGGTAAGAATAGCAAGAAAGACCAATACGAGTGTGCAGAATTTATAATTGTTTTTTTCTTTTTCTAATTTAGGAAGAAGTAGTTTTCACAGCTGCACCGTCACCTCTAAATACGACTTCGGATACGTCCAATGATTGCACTCCGTCATCGTCCCGTAGTAAAAAAATGACGACGGACGAAATGTTCCGAAATTATATGGATTTAATGAAAGGAAAAGTCGAGGAGGAGAGAGCTTTCCGTATTCAAACTTTAGATTAAATTAATAAACACTCGGAATCCATTGATAATTTAGCGGCAGCGATGGTGTCGCTTGTTGAGAAAAAGTAAAAAATGTGGTTTTTTATGTACATATGAATTATTTTGTTGTGATGTTTTTTGTACAAACAAGTGAAAGTGAAAAATGTTCCTTTTTATGAATATACTTGTATGAATTATTTTATTGTTATGTTTTTTGTACAAAAAAGTGAAAGTAAAAAATGTTCCTTTTTATGTATATCAATTATTTATTGTTATGTTTATTTATTTTATAAATAAATGAAGTTTGAATTGAAATATATGTATATGTAGAATTTTAATTATTTAATGTGTTAATGCACCTTTGACGTGCTGCTCTGCCTCGAGTGTAATACTATCCCGAATGGATTTCAGAGATTGCTCCCACATTTTCAGGAGGTGATCGATCTGGCAATATTTCGGTTTCATTTAGAAAAATGCCATGGTTTTCTAAAATATTGTACAAGTATAAACAAATAATGCAGCTTTGGATTGTTTATACCGCAATGTACGTTCTCTTGAAATGCAACGAAAGCGTGATTTTAAAACTCCAAATGCTCTTTCAATCGTGTTTCTTGCTTTTATGTGCCTAATATTGAACTTAACTTTATCCTTGCTAGCGAAGTAGTCCATATACCGGAGTCATGACATGAGCCGGGAAATTTTGCATTCACGAGTCGGAAAATTAGTTCATCGTCACAAACCTATTGGAAAAATTAGTTAATAATTAGTTATTGAATATAATACTTACCGCTTCAACATTAATGCTATAAAAACCTTTTCTGTTCATATAATCATGCGGTACAACTGTGTTTGACAAGGCAGGTGCAATTATGCCAACATGAGTGCAATCAATTGCTCCAATTACACCTTTTATTCCAAATTTCGAATAAAATCTGGAATAAAATTATTGTATAGCGATTTATTTTCTTTTAAATTGGAATACAATTTACCGAGTCTTAATTCTATTGTATTCTTCAACAGAATTACAAAAACGAACTTCGCCGTGTTACGCTCCACCACCAATTTACAAATATATTCGATACAACGGGAAATGGTGGGTTGGCTCATCACCATAAAAAATATAAAACTGAAATAAACTAATCATATAATCATATTCTTGCCAAATTTCAATTCTGAACTGACAGATTAACCATATGTTTAGTAAAGGATCGGCAATATGAATAGGAGTCTACATATTTGGTGTTTTGATCATTGAAAATATGTATTTAGTCTGATTTTAACACCTTTTACGCGTAGGATGAAATAACTTGATTTGTGTACTGAAAGTGAAAGAATTAGATTGAATTTAAAAAATTGGTATATGGGAAGTTGGCGTAGTTGACATCTGTTTTTACAGCGTATGATAGTAATGTTTGGATTACCTCACGCACCAAATTTGTTGAAAATTGGTTCTCGTCTTATTCCAAGTTTACGTACATATCTTCCTGTCTATACCTTTCTTCTTGTGAAATTTAATGCTTGTGCCGCAGTGAATTATAGTACTTTTAGCAGTTTTCAATATAACCGTTATATTGGTAGTAGACGTGATTTTTATCTGATTTTGCCAATTTTCATAGGATATGAAGAAGTGCTAAAGTTACTTCTCCTCAGCAATTTTTGTTGAGCTATCTTCAGCGGTTTGAAAGGTATGATTTAACAATTAAAGGGGCGGAACAACGCCTACTTTTAAACAAATTTATCGCACAGGTGTCCCTCATTACTGGAATCACATGTACCAAGGAACACGTTTCATCAAGTTATTTAAAATTTTACTCAAGTTATCGCTTGCAATCACTCGAATATCAAATTGTTTTGACATATTGATCATTTATATAATTGGGTATATATCTCGATTGGTTTCCGGTGATACAAACAACCTCACCTAATTATTACCTATGGCAATATGTTGCGAGAGTACAAAAATGCGAAAATTTGGACACGTTTATCGAAGAGTTTGTGAAGTAGCCAGGAAACATAAACTTTGTTGAGGACTGGTTATCGCGTTGTGATTCAACAATATATCCACTGATTCGGAGCATTCTCAAAAGAAAAAATCGCAATGTTCTGTTCGTGATAATGTTTGCTTACAAAAATTAAAAAAAAAAATTAAAAAAAAAACTTAAATCACTTCAAATAACAAATCATATTATATATAAGAATGAGTTTACTATACATACGCTAATCAGACATTTTGAAAAAATATATATTTATTTAACAGCAATTCATTGTGTAGTACAAAATCTGTACGATATACATACAACGAGCTCTCGAGACACATTCCAAGACAAACTTGTATATCCAAGTCTCTTCCAAACCATATTACTTGCAACAAAAATATATACATATGATCGTCATATATTTATATGCCTTTTTGAGAATGGAGATTTTTCCATTTACGGGTATTTATTTCATATTACTAATTTATCATTATTCGAAAGTATAACAGCAGAAGGAAAAAATACGTTTTTATAATAGATTCCATTGTAATAAAGATAATCATGGTAACATAAAAAATTTCCTAAAAAAATCGGATATTGAAACATTCTAACTATCGGGTTTTGCAATAGGCATGAAATGATTTCTAAGTGTCATTTCGGCTCGGCCATTTTAAATGTGTCATCTGTAATGTGATCTGTAATTATTTTTTCATTATATTCTGTGATGTTTGCAATTTCATCGTGGAAAGAGATACTACGGAATTTTATTATCAAAACAAAAATAAATAATTAGGAAAGTCATCTGCTCCGATGAGGCTCACTTTCATCTGAGTGGTGCGGTAAATAAACAAAACTGTCTATTGTGGTGCGAAGAAAATTCACAAATTATTCATGAACAACGATTACATTCATCCAGTTTGGTGTGGTTTTGGTCTGGTGAAATCATCGGTAGGGACTTCTTTCGAAATGGAGCTGGTGACACCATTACTTCCAGAGCTGTATAGATCGATGATAACCAACTTTTTATGACCGCAGTTGGAATAAGTTGATCTTGACAATATCTGATTCCAACAAGAACGTGCACAAGCATTATTGCGAGAAAAGTTTGGAGAGTCGAATATTTCATGAAATTGTGTAATTGAATGGCCTCCAAGAAGTTGCGATTTAACACTATTAGACTACTTAAGGTGGGGTTATTTGTAGTAATTGGTATTTAGTAATAAACCAGACTTTCTTCTTAGAAGTCAAGGTTGAACGTGTTATTCATGACATACGACTTGATTTCGTGGACAAAGTACTCGAAAAATGGGTTAATCGAATTCGTTCCTGCAAAAGAAATCGTGGATGTTATTTGAATGATGTTTTATTCAGAACTTAATTGTATCCATTGTTGTTCGCATTACATAAAAAAACATTTGAATTTCCTTAACAATTATTGTGTGTACGAACATGTTCGCAAACAATTCCGCCTGAGCATAGTCTGCTCAAGTATATACATACATAAGGTGGTTAACGGTAGCCTCTACACCGCAACTCAACAGTAACTGTAACCAAACTGCATCTTTTAACCGCTTAACCAGAAAATTTACATGAATAAAAGCCCAAAAATAAACTGTTTCTGCTCTTGCGCTTGTGGATTTGTAAATGAATTACATCACTATTACAATAACTAAAAAACCATTCATTTATTAATTTTAAAATTGTTGAGAAATGTTCTACATGAGATGTGTGTGATATGAATAACTCGACTTGACTGACTAACTGAACTCTATGCTATCTGTACGGTTATGTGTAACGAAAGTGAAATGTCATCTACGGGAACGCTAGCGCTGTCAGCGCCTTAACGATCAAATCAAGAGTCAAATCGATATTGGCGCAGATTTTAAAATTGAAATCAGAATGAAATTAAAATTGCAAATAAATTTAAATTAAATCTAACCGCCACAGTACTAGTACTCCCCCGTCAGTGGCTGAATGATAATTAAGTCGCGGCAAAAATTAAAAATTAATAACTAATTGTCTGTGAAAGAAACGTATCGTTTAGGTTTGTTGACGGTTCTTCCGCTTATCGTTGACTTTGATTGCTCGCTTTGGGTTTGAGTGTAGTTGTTTTGATTTTTGCCCGATGTTAATTCGATCGTGGTATGATTGCGTTTCATGCTGATGATGACGGTTCGTCGATTGGCAAAAATGCTGCTTTGACTCTATATATGCTAATGCGAACTTTGCGCTTTTTGACGAGAATTTCAAATGTTTTGTCGTTTCGGCTCAACACTTCGTATGGAACGCCGTATGGCGTTTTAAGAGGTGATCGAACAGCATCATCTCTCAATAAAACGTGTGCGCAAGTTTGCAATTCCTTTTTAATGAAGACTTTGTTGTTAGCGTGATTCGACACTGAAACGGGTTAAATTTTCCTCATCAGGTCGCGTAATTGTTGAAAGAATTCGGTGCCAAAACTATCGTCGTCAATGTTTTCGAAGAAATCGCATGGTAGTTTGAGTGTCTCGCCATAAACCATCTCTGATGGTGTTGTTTTGATGTCCTTTTTGAACACACAGCGAAGTTCAAGCATGATCATTGGCAGTGTTTCGGACCAGCATTCGGTGTTCTGATATTTGATAGCTGATTTTATGGTTTGATTAAAGCGTTCGATCACGCCGTTGGCTTGTGGATGTCGTTGACTTGAACGAAGGTGTTTTGTTCCAATCATACGTGCTAATTCGTTGAATAGTTTTGCTTTAAATTGCTTGCCTTAATTTGTGGTGATTTTAGCTGGCACACCGTAGAAAGTTATCCAACCGTTGATTAAAGCCTTGGCGACGGTATCGGCCTCAATGTCTTCAATTGGAATATCGATTGGCCAACGAGTGTATCTATCGATGCAAGTAAGACAATAGCGATAACCATTTGAAATTGGCAATGGTTCGACCAAATCGATATGAATACATTCGAAGCGTCTACTTGGTGTAGAAAAACTTTGAAGTGCTGCTCTGTTGTGTTGCGCAACTTTGGATTTTTGGCATGAAATACAAGTTTGTACCATTTGGCCAAACACAGCCCTCGCTGATCATTTTAATTGTTGACTTTTTACTGTGATGAGCCATGTTATGAACAGAGTTGAATACTTGATGACGAAAATACTGGTTGCGTTCAGGATATTAACTAATTTTAGTTTTAATATTGCCGTGTTGCTCTTTAAAAAATCATTGAATTCTTGGTCGATTTTCTGACTCTCAGCCAACTCTTCAAAATTGATTGCTTCGCAGGTTGATACGCTCTAGATGCGGGAGAAAAAATCGGCAACGATGTTGTCTTTTCAGTGAATGTAACAGATATCAGTGGTATACTGACCGATGAAATCCAAATGATTCAATTGTCGTGGCGATGCCTTCTCTGGATTTTGTTAAAATGCGAATGTTATTAGTTTATGATTGATCATAATTGTGCAGCGCCCACCTTCAATCATGTGTTTAAAATGTTTGACTGATTGCTAAATGGCTAATAACTCGCGATCATATGGGCTGTAGCGCTTCTGGCGATCGGTCATTCGTTTTGAATAAAATCCGAGTAGCTCAAATTTGCTCCGACCGAAAAATTTCTAGTGTCGACATTAAGTGTCAGTTTAGCGTTTGGCAATGGATGTGCTAACGTAACTGCATCGATCAATGCTTGCTTACAGTCTTCGAAAGCTCTTTCGACGTCTTCGGTCCAAATAACTGGCGATTTGTCATTTTTCTTGTTGCCTTTGATTAGAACGCGTAGTCAGCTCTGAGCTTGAGCTGCATTTGGAATAAAATCGCGATAAAAGTTAATCATTCCAAGGAACTTACGAAGTTTCTTGCCTATTTCTGGCTTTGCATAATTTGCGATGGCGTCCACTTTGTCGGTTAATGGTCAAATGCCGGCTTTACTGACTCGATGACCCAAAAATAACACCTCTTCCTTCGCGAATTCGCATTTGGTGACGTTGATTTTCAAGCCATGTTCGCGTAACCGTTCCAAAACTATGTAAAGATGTTAAAAATGCTCTTCTTTGATCTACGATGCGATGCAAATGTTGTCGATGTAGTAGAATACGAAGTCCAAACCGAATAATGCCTGATCCATGAATCGTGATTCGCGTGAAATCGCGAAAGTGTTTAACAGGGTAGCGATCGCGAACTGTTTGAGCGTTCAAACGGCGATAATCTCCACATGGTCGCCAAAATCCATCCTTTTTTGGAACCATGTTTAATGGACTGGCCTATTCGCATTGTGATGGTTGACAAATTCCCGTGTTGATCATGTACTCAAATTCTCATTTAGCGTTGACCAGTTGAATAAACTGGTTGTCCGTTGGTGATAATTTGATGACGAACAGCTGTTTTCGTTGCTTTTGTCTTGTCATAACAAGTCGTTGTCGTGAGATCTTTAAATTCACTTAGCAGCTTTTGATATACGTTGTCGCTATTGAATGAAATTAGAAACGCGTTTTGCTTCGAGTTTAGTTTTTCTGTCAATGAGTTGGTTGCCTTTTACATCAACCAGAAGACCAAATTTGTCGAGAAAATATGCACCCAAAATTGGTTTTGTGACGTCAGCGATTATGAAGTTGAATTCCCTTCGTAATCCTAAGTCGATTGAAATTAGTTTGTTGCCGTATGTGTTGATGTTGATGAGAGCGACTAATTCGATGTTTAGAGTTTCTCTTTAATTGATGATTTAGGTAAAATTGAAAAATCTGCTCCCGTGTCGACTAAAAATTTAACATGAGTCTTACGATCGGTGATAAAGAGACGGCGTGATTTTATCTGACCGCTTCGCTGACCGTCGGAGGCGAAGCGGTCTTTAGTTTCCTTCCTTCTTGAATGCGCTCGCTTGTAAACTTTTCTTGGCATCAGCGCCGAATCGATGATGATAATAACAATTCGGGAACTTGCTAATCTGGCTTTGTGAACGACTACGAGAACGTTGTTTTTTGTCGCGTGCTGGTGTTTGACTGCGGCCACGTTGATTGCTGGAAGAATTTTTTTGATTTCGTTGATTTCTCGTCGGATATCGTCAATCGTCTGTTTCATGGCGGCGAAACCATCCGCTTGGGTGTTTGACTTAGATTGTTGACCTTGAACCGTTGAAACTGAACTGAAATTGCCAGTTTATATCATTTTTTGAGCACACCGTTCTAAATTTCCTTCGGCAATTGACAACACAGCTCGCACACTTTCAGGAAATTTATCGAGCCAGAATGTTTTGATTGCATTGTGATTTAATGCACCGCCGGACAAAATGCGCATTTGTCAAATCAGTTGAGATGGTTTTTGATCTCCCAAGTCGCACTCTTTGACCATTCGATTCAGCTTCTTTTTTCGATTTCCGAATCGGTGAAATCTTTGATCAATCGGCTTTTAATTGTGTCGTATCTCCCTGTTGTTGATGGGGCACACACAATATCGGCAACATTCGTGAGTGTTTCAACGTCGAACAAGCTGATAACGTGATCGTATTTCGTTTGAGTGATTGAAATTTCTGCTTTACGGAATTGCGCTTCCATTAGGATGAAAAACAAATCCGGTTCTTGTTTGCTAAAGACAAAATTGTTTTATCCCGATTTTATACACTTCTCCGCGGTTTCGAGGTGCGCTGTTAGCTGTGGAGTAAATGATACTGTTGTTGCCATTATTTGCCGGTGTAGTGGTTGTGACTGTGTTTGTAGTTGGAGTTGCCGTTGCTGTAGTCATATTTGCGGTGTGTATCGTTGTTTCGACCTTCTCGGAATTTTCGACGAATGATGCACTTTCGAATGGATTAGGTCCGAAAGGAAACATTTCTCAGAATAAATTTTTGCTGAGTCACTGAAAAAATTCCACTGCACGATTTGTTCAAGAATGTTTGTTGTCGTTCACTCTATGACCGCGTGTTCAATTTATGTTTACACAGCACTTGGCCGCATATTCTGTTCGTTGAGCGAGTAGAATAGCTTGATCGTTTACACAACGGGGACTGAAAAAGGGCCCTGCATTGATCGCGCGTATAGTGAAATTCATAGTTCTGCATAATTTTAAATTTTAAATCGTCGGGGTCACCATTTTGTGGGTTTGTAAATGAATTAAATGCTTGAAATCCACTAAAAAACTATTTATTTATTAATTTGAAAATTGTTGAGAAATGTTGTACACGAGATGTGTGTGATATGAATAACTCGACTTGACTGACTAACTAAATGATATTTGTACGGTTATATGTAACGAAATGGTTATGTGTGAAATGTCATTTAACGATCACATCAAAAGTCAGATCGATATTGGCGCGAACTTTAAAATTGACATTATAATGAAATTAAAATTGCAAATAAATTTAAATTAAATCTAACCGCCACAAGCTATTTTTACTTTTCAGAAATTAGGGATAAGCTATAGCTTAAATCAAGATATGCATAACTCATACCCAATAACTTGGATAAAAGTACACAAATTTGATAAAGCAAATTTAAGTAAACAATTTGATTTAACTAAAGAACATACGCAATCTGATTAAAATCGAATATATACATATGTAGTTATGTATATAAATATGTACGCATTACTTCGCAACTTTTTTATAATGCATAAATTACCCGCACATAGAAAGGGAGCATATAAAAGTTTATATAAAAAGTTAACAATGTTATTTGCACAGGCATGACTTAAAATAATTTACAAACTGCAATTAGTAGCTAAAACTTACTGCTGCCGATTGTGTTTCCTTTATAAGATATGGGTTAATAGAGTTGTTATTAAAGCTGGTCATCAATGCGGATGTAATTGGACGATCAGAAAACAGTTTGTATTTTGAAGAATTACTAGACTTTTCTATATATTCTGCATTACAGTCATCTTTATCAGAATCCTTTTTGTATGCTTTACTACTGATGATGGAATTATCCAGTGTTTTTTTTTCCGATAAATTAAATTCTGGAGGGCAGTAGTTATCAGAAACATCTGTCAAGCCACGTATCTGAAGCATATGTGCAGCTTTTAAGAAATCTTGTAATTGATCTTGTCTTATATTTACTTCTCCATTGTACATGAAACTACAACAAAAGAGAAAAAATAAACAAAATATTGCTTTTTTATTATTATAGTTTAGGAATTATGATATTATTAAAGTAAGAACTGTACTGTGTATTTAATATCCACTGTAGGAAATAATAGTTGCTAATTTTTCGCAGATATTTATATAAGTTAAAAAACGTTTAGTTATTTTTACTAAAAAAAAATGTTTTCTGGGAGCTATGCTCCTTTTTTGGGAGCAATGCCCCTTTATTTGGGAGCTATGCTTCTTTATTGAATTCTGTACAAGAACTGAATTTTACAATTATTTACGCTTAACTCTAAGCCTACGTTTGCCGCTGCAACGGGTATGGAGTTTGCTGACGCTGCGCTTCCCACAGGTTGGCACTTCGCTGACGTTGCGCTTCCCACGAGTTGCCACTACACGTGTCGCACTCTCAGCGATTTAGTGGTGTCATATTATATTGCTTTGTATCATATGATATTAATGCATCATATGATACTTTTTAAATGTATGGGGTGCTAACTAGTCCCCCCTTGAAATTCAAACGTCCTCGTTTGAGTCTTTAGGTGTATTGAAAACTTGGTTGAGTCCTTCTATTGGTCCCATTTAAAAATGTAAATTCGTTGTTTATTGAAATTTCTCCGTTGTATTTTCCAGGTCCCATTTTCTCTATAGTTGGGATATGCTGATTGTTGACCTCCGTGCAGTTTGGCAAACGACTTTTTAAAAGATTATTCATACAAGTATCATTACTTAAATCTACTACATTATTGCTTAAGCATATTTGTAGGGAATTGTATTTCTTACAATAATTTTCTATTCCATAAATTCCCTTTTCGCAGTTTAAAATTGTATTAAAATTGATTTTATTGATTCTCCCGTTATGTTTCACTGCTTAGTATCTAATGTTTTACAATTTTGGTTATCTACGGTTGGGAGGCTAACAATATAAATTATAATTTTGCCATTAGTTGCAATTTTTACTTCGGAAGTTTCGAGTGCTTCGTCTAAATTTACATATGAAATATTGTTATTGTCTATTACTTCCTTCACAATATTTATTTCTTCATTTAATAGAATAAAAGAATTTATTATGTTGGCTTTTGCCCAATGTATTGTGTGTGCAATATTTAAAATTTCTTCCTTAATTATTTCTAATTTGTATTTTAGCTGTAAAAATGTTTCAATTTCTAAACCTTTTCTTTTTGTATGGTTTTAATTATATTATTTGTGATATTTTTTATCTCGCTAATTAAATTCTGTCTACGCTCTTCCTCCAGGAGTTAAATTCTCCTGGTCGTCCTGAAAATTCTCTAAGGCATTTAACCATGTCCGGAATTTTATCTAGTTCGTTTATGTTGTTCGCGTTCAGTGTCACACTGTGGTCGGGTTCGGTAAAGTCAGTAATATTCTGAGTACTCATTCGTTCGAGTACTTCTCGAACTATTGTCGTTATGGAAGTTGGGTTAGGGGTAGGAGGGTTTAAAGGATGGTTGGAGGGATTTGTAGGATGGGTGGTTTGCCCATAGTCTATCCTCATTTGATTTAATTGCTCAATTAGCTCCTCAGCTGTATCCGGCATTATGATAATCTTTTCTTTTACGTTAATTAGTTTTTTAAAAAAAATTTTCTTTGTAACAGTACTTTCTTTGACAATATTAGAATTTTTTTGCAAAGCTTACGTTAATTTAAGGTTTTTTTTTCCTTTTTTGTGTCGGATAATTAATTTCTTTCAATTCAAGTTTCGTATTCTTTATAATAATAAAATTCTTTATAATTTCTTTTTTTCTTTTTGTGTCGAATAATTATTTTCTTTCAATTCAAATTCCGTATTCTTTATGATATTCTTTATAATAGTCTTAAAATATAATATTTTATAAATCTTACATTAGGTGTTTCCAGCTTTCCATAGGATGTTGTGATGCGCTCCGGGGTTGTCCCTTTTCTTTAACAGTACTGAGGTCCCTCGGCGTTTAAAAATCCCACGTTGTGCGTTGTAGCCGCTCGTTAGCACAGTATTTATTGTATTTACACTTTTCACGTAGCCTTACTTTTTATTTTCAGGCTTTTTTCCTTTTCTATTCATAATCACTACCGTTCGCCACTCGCGAAGCCTTACTTTTTGTTTTCAGGCTGTTACTATTTACGCGCGCTGGTCCCTGCTCGGGCGCCAGTTAAAAAACGTTTAGTTATTTTTACTAAAAAAAATGTTTTCTGGGAGCTATGCTCCTTTTTTGGGAGCAATGCCCCTTTATTTGGGAGCTATGCTCCTTTATTGAATTCTGTACAAGAACTGAATTTTACAATTATTTACGCTTAACTCTAAACCTACGTTTGCCGCTGCAACGGGTATGGAGTTTGCTGACGCTGCGCTTCCCACAGGTTGGCACTTCGCTGACGTTGCGCTTCCCACGAGTTGCCACTACACGTGTCGCACTCTCAGCGATTTAGTGGTGTCATATTATATTGCTTTGTATCATATGATATTAATGCATCATATGATACTTTTTAAATGTATGGGGTGCTAACTTATATAGATCAAGTATCAATAAGTAAGAACGTGGCTCCTTCTTCTTTATTGGCCTAGACCAGTGTTTCCCAGAGTGGGCGATAACGCCCCCTTGTGGGCGCTGCAGGTATCAAGGGGGGCGGTAAGAGACCCAGAAAGAAAATGGGGGCGTTGTGTACGGGCCTGGGAGGTTATTTGTAATTTTATTTAGCTAGGAGGCCTCTTAGACAACGACTACATGAGCTCTCGACTCTTAACAACAACTTGTGAACATCAACTAAGATGAATTAAAAGATTGCTCAAACTCGGTTCTATATTTCTCTCCGCGTAGTTCATATATCTGTCCTATTTTATTGAATATAGAAAAAATGAAAATCATGTCAATCGGTCGCTCCGTTTCATAACGGGGCATCTCGACAGGATAGAATTTATAGAATACTAACTGTCAAACGTATTGCTATTGCCATTGCCAAATCTGTATGTGGACATTTGCTATCATAATATAATCATTTGCGCAAAGGTGTAGGTTAGGTAGGTTCGAGCTGATGTAGCGAATGCTTTGAACTCTTGAATAATTTATTTTATCACTTGCGAAATGACGTCGGGTAGGTAGCTGATGTAACGCACGTTTTGAGCTTTTGAACTCCTTAAATCTTTTATGTGGAAAATAAAAAAAGGATCTTTATCCTTTCTTACAAATGTATTTCTAGGAAAAATATAAGAGATTCATATGTTTGGACTACTATATAATAATTGTGCTCAAGCATTCCTATATAAACAATGTAATATTTATTTTATATTCCTTTTTGCTTTTGCGCGCAATAGATGAGCATTACTTACGCCTCCTTTACACTACTCGCGAAGTTAAACGTATTTCTCAAAGCAAAACAATGTCGGAAGTAAAAAAGAAGAGACGGCAATACTGTGCGGAATACATTAAATTCGGATTCATTGAAAATGACACAAACTCATCGTCGCCATTGTGTCTTCTATGTCTAAAAACATTTTCGAATGAAGCAATGAAGCCTTCAAGACAGCAAGATCATTTGAATAAAATGCATCCAGATAAGAGAGACAAGAATGTAGCATATTTTCAAGACCTAGAGAAAAAGCATAATACTCAGCCAAGTGTAGCAAAACTATTTTCGGCGGCTGCTAAGCAAGATGACGACGGACTTCGAGCTTCGTACAATATCTCTTTGTTAATTGCTCAAAAAGGCAAACCAAATAACATCGAAGAAGGGTTAATATTGCCAGCAATAAATGAAGTAATAACTACCGTGCTTCATAAACCGGCCGCAGATATTACCCGAAAAATTCCTTTGAGTAATAATTCTGTGCAAAGACGAATTGATGAAATGGCTGAAAACATTGTACGATCACCTGAGGTCAAGTCAATTTTCAATTCAGCTGGATGAGTCTACTTTACCAACTAATGAAGCATTGTTGTTGTCTTACGTGAGTTTTATTAAAGATAAGAAAATATGTGAAGAACTATTATTTGACAGAAATTTAGAGACCAATGAAAACGGCGGAACCATTTTCAATATATTGGAAAAGTTTTGCGATGAGAAAGAAATTCCTTTGAAAAATATTATTTCAGTTGCTACGAATGCCGCTCCGGCTATGACAGGGTGCCATAAAGGCTTCATAGCGTAGTTAAAAAATAAAATTCCAGATGTCCTTGGTGTACATTGCGTTATTCATAGACAACATTAAGTTGCTAGAAACTTAAGTGAGAAACTATTTCAATCACTGCAATATGTCATCAAAGCAGTCAATAAAATCCGCAACAGCTCTTTGAATGATAGATTATTTCATCAGCTTTGTGTTTCATACTGAAGTTCGTTGGCTATCAAGAAGTAATTGTCTGACTCGATTCTACAACCTGTTTGACTCTGTTATAGAGTTCTTGGAAACTAAAGATACAGAATTTCAAGACAAGCTCATAACATCAAAGAATGATATAGCTTACATGACAGACCTGTTTAAATTGTTCAACGACATGAATCTCCAATTGCAAGGCGATAACCTAATTTAATTAAAACAAAAAACGTCGTTGCTGCTTTCGCAGCCAAACTGCTTCTACACAAAAAGAATCTGGGCAGACGTGAGTTTCACAATTTTCCGAATTTATCATTATCATGCAGTAACGACGAATTGTTTGCCTACTGCCAACATTTGGAAAACCTCCACATTGACTTCACCGAACGATACCAGGACATTTTGAACTTGGAAATACCAGACTGGGTGTTGGATCCGTTTTCAAATGTCAACACAGCAATGTCACCTCAGCTGGAAGAAGAACTTATAGAATTGACAGCAAACGAGGAAATAAAAATCATTCCTACAAACCCGATCTCCAATTGTACCCTGGATTGTGGTCCAATCGTTCAACAATTCTTGATAGCATTCCCATCGTCATATTTGTGTGAACGTAGATTTAGTGCTGTGAGCAACACTGCTTACTAAAATAGAAATCGTTTGCTTGTTACCGAAGCGGCCCCACTTGCGACTGTTCTTGAGTAAATTGGAACCTGATATTAACAAAATTATTAAACAGCATCAGATTCATCCTTCACATTAGTTTTTATATATGGATCGATTATTTTAGTTTTATTTTTAATAAAATATTCTCTGTTTTAATACTATAAAGTTGTGTTTCAATAATCATTCTTATTGGCAGGCGGAGCCCGTAAGAGTTAACTTGAGACCAAAGGTTTGCGCTTAGGTTTCAAGTTGCTGGTTATAGTAAAAGTTTCGTTTAGAATTCTCCGCTAATATACATATATAGGTCACAATAATTACTTTGAAGTTATAGTGGTTTTTAAATAGGTGAAAAAATGAGAGCGCTAAAAAAATATTTATATTCAAAGTGGGCGGTAGACAAAATAAGTTTTGGAACCACTGGCCGAGTTAACAACACCGCGCCAGTCGTTTCTTCTTTTCGCTACGTGGTCTTTCTCCACCTGGTCCTTTCAACGAAGTGAAGGTCTTCCTCCTCCTCTGCGTTCCCCGGCGGATACTGTGTCGAATACTCTCAGAGCTGGAGTATTTTCATGTCACTCGACTATGTCAATGTCGTCGTATATCTCATTGTTCCATTAATATCAATAACATCTGCAGCTCGAATTATTTTCTCCAGCAGCAGATTGAAGAAGTCGCATGATCGCTTTGTCTGAAACCTCGTTTGGTATCGAACAGCTCGGAGAGGTCCTTCCCGATCCTGACAGAGCTTTTGGTGTTGCTCAATGTCAGTTTACACAGCTGTATTAGTTTTTCGGGGATACCAAATTCAGACATCGCGACATAAAGGCAGCTCCTTTTCGTGCTGTCGAAAGCAGTTTTCAAATCGACGAAAGGGTAGTGTGTGTCGATTCTCCTTTCACGCGTCTTTTCCAAAATTTGGCGCATGGTGAATATCTGGTCGGTTGTTGATTTCCCAGGTCTAAAACCACACTGATAAGGTCCAATCCGTTTGTAGACGGTGAGCTTTATGCTTTCACACAATACGCTCCACAGAACCTTATACGCGATGTTGAGGAGGCTTATCCCACGGTAGTTCGCTCAGATTGTGGAGTCTCCTTTTTGGGGATTGAGCAGAGCACAGAGGGCATATTTTCGTCCGTCCATATTTTACAAAAAAGCTGATGCATGCTCCTTATCAGTTCTCGCCGCCGTGTTTGAATAGCTCAACCGGCAATCCATCGGCCCCCGCCGTTTTGTTGTTATTCAAGCGGGTAAGTGCTGTTTGAACTTCTTCATGGTCGGGCAATGGAACGTCTGCTCCATCGTCATCGATTGGGGAATCGGGTTCGCCTTCTACTGGCGTTGTACTTTCACTGCCATTAAGCAGGCTGGAGAAATGTTCCCTCCATAATTTTAGTATGCTCTGGGCATCGATCGCTAGATCACCTTTGGGGGTTCTACAAGAGTATGCTCCGGTCTTGAAACCTTTTGTTAGCCTTAGAGTTTTCGAGCATTACCCCTGTCGGCAGGCTTGTCAAGCTCTTTATACTCACGCATTTCGATCTCTTTCTTCTTCTGTCTACAAATGCGTCATCCCGAACTCTCGGTATCTATCCCATCCCGCACGTGTTGTGGTCGATCCTAACGTTCTGGTGTCTGTTGTGATTGCAGCTTCTCGACATCGAACCTTTCTTGTGTTTGTTGACGTGCGTTTTTTACTGTACAGAGGCGGGTGCGAATCTGGACTTCAACAAAATAGTGGTCCGAGGCGATGTTCGGACTTCGGGGGTCACGCATCTCTAAAACACTGGAAACGTGTCTTCCGTCTATCACAACATGATCAATCTGGTTGGTTTCCTCACTTGCGTGAACTTCTACACATGAGTCCATCCTCCTAGTGGCGAGCAGAACATTTTATACTCACGCAATTTGAAAAAATCAATGGCGGGGAAATACTTTCAGATATTAGCAAAACTATTATATATGTATGTATATTAAACAAGTTAGAAAGAGCTAAGTTGGGTGTAATCCAACATTTCATACTCTTGGAACTTACAAAATTAAAATCGTATTTTTATTTATTTATTTATTTTTATGAACTATAATTATAAATAATTACATTACATTTAGCAAGGCAACTAGTAACTAAGACTATCGGCCTGAAAAAAATCGTAGTTTATTAAATTATATTATATGTGGTAGATTTACCTAGTTTTATTGTTATATTCTTCTTCAATAAACTTATATTCAAATCATCCTCAAATGAAATATATCTAATGTAAATTCAGCAGAAAGAGCAAAATTTCATACATTGAATTGATGTGAAAATACATAACACCAATGTTTTCCATAAAAAGTTCCCTTAAAGGCACTAAGCAGCCAAAGTTGCTACTCTATACATTGATTTATGCTATATATGTACATAAATTAGTGCCTTTAAGTGACCTAAAATTGTCAGGTGCTCTTGAAAGTCCATCTGATTCTATCTGATCGGCCACTAAAAGGTGAACAAATCACATGGACTTTCAAATTCAATGATTTATCGCACCTTAAGAAGTATTCAACACAATCGTTATATGGCAAGTGTGCGGCACAGTAATCCTATTTTATCCATTTTCACAGCCTCGGTAGAAATGCTAAAAATACTTCTATATTATTGTAGAGCCTTAAGTTTCTATTAGTGGCGATTTGTGGTTGTGTTAAGGATCCGATTCTTTCATCTAAAATACCGCCCTCCCTTGGGGTGATGGATTCCGTGTATTGAGTTTCAACAAGATATTTAAATTTTTACTCAAGTTATGGCTTGCGTGAACGGCCAGGCAGAAGTCAACTCGCCAACCTGATCATTTATTTACATATAATAATATTAGAAACAATTTATAATAATTTTTTGACGAAACCGAGAGGTTTAGTCCTAGCAACATATGTATTGTATAAGTCGTATCCTCACTTAATTACATTTTGGGCCGGAGACAGTTTATCACCCTAGGCAAATGCCAAAATGTATAACTTTTCTGGTCATTTTAATAAAAAAAAGACTCATATTTCAAATTCAATTTAACATAATTCTTAAAAACTAGTAAATTAGTATCACAATTAAAAGCAGTTAATTAAACTGGTTAAGAAAATATTTGCATTTTTTGCCACACTTAAACTCATATGAAATTTTGAATGTACTAGGGCAAAAACATAATATGAATTAAAACAAAATGACACGCCAGGTTTTCTTGTGGCATCAAAACATATATTTTCTTAAAAATTACAAACAGCAGCTGTGCTACGTTTGGAGAAATTATATTTTAAAATAAAAAATAGTACATCATATGTACTTTCAAGCACATATAAAACCCCAAAGCTTTATATGACATTATAAGTTCACTTATTAAGACTTTGTGCTTTTCCGATTTATTGTTTTCTACAAATTTTGAAAAACGTCCACAAAATGTTTTCCGGGTGATTTTTTCTTGATTATTCAGTTTTTCCTAAAAGTTCTTATCTTTTATATATCGCTGAGTTTGCGGAATTCCCCTTTCAGATTACTAATCGAGTTCGGCACTATGTAAGATGGGACTGTTGGCTAAAGACAAGTTCGGATACTAGGTGGTGGGATAGCGTGTTATAATGCCTTTCGTTTGATCAAACAAAAACAACATTCCCTGACGATCCTTTTGTTCTGTCCAAATCGGTGGTATAGCAAATGGCAAACGTCTAGGTACTTGTTTAGCCCAACCTAATTGCAATCTCATACCGATCTTTTCTGATCAACGAGAAGTTTAACCAGCTAGAAAAAATTGCACCATGGTCTCTCTTCTTTCACGCGGCAACCTGAGCTTTTGTTCTACAGGGTTCGGACTCCAAGTTCGCCATTTACTGAGAGAAAGTCAATGAAGAAGTAAATAACTACACTTTGAATTGCGTTCAGTGCCTGTCGGGAATTAGTCGGAATATTCATCCCGTTTGTGTACGTATTGAAGAAATGATCTTAGGAGGTGACTCCGCTTTGAGCAAGTGGCTGTCTGGATGGACGCTGCGAAAACATTCGAGCAGAAAATACTTGGAGAGAGCATGCGAGCCTCGCTGCGTAGATGATCGATGGGAATATATCTCCCTATATGATATGTTATGGCAAGTCTATATCTTCTTGATATCCGAAAAAGCGAGAAAGTTGTAGTTGTTTACTTTTTAGCACATACCCGACTTCATTATTGTACTGTTATCTGCGTATGAGGTAATAGAAACTCCTTCTACTGCGGAACCCCTTGTTTAATTCTTCTTAACATATATTGTTCACTTCGAAATAATACCAACAATTTAGATTGTGTCAAAAGCTGCGGTTTCTGGTTGAGACCACGATCTATCGAGGTTTCAGTAGTTGGACCACTCTTTCGACATACATACAAAAGGTAATGTAAGTTATTTGAACACATTATTCTGCAAAGTTTTATTTCGATAACTTCATTGGAGTTTGATTTTTATATCATAATATATATTTTTTTGGGAGATATACATTGTGACAATAAAGTAAAAGGAAATTATAATTTAAATTACCCGGGTTAATGATAATTAAAAAATTGTATTTTTGCTAAGTTCGATCGGACTGTCCTTAAAAATTATGCCAAATATGACTACGATCTGTCATCCAGTTAGTTTGCAGCAGCTGTTTAAGTCGGTACAGCTCAGCAGTGCGTTGCAACGTTTACAATGGATAAAAATATCGAACAAAGAATGTGCCTGAAATTTCGTATTACTTACCAATTTTCATATGCGTAATCGTTGCGAATGTTGGAAAAGGATTACAGATATTCAGTTTTATAAAAAAACAACCTACATATTAGTGTGATCAAATTTATTTTATTATTTATTTATTTATTTATAAAACGTGAAACAATAATACAATTACTTTTCCACGAAAAAAGGAGCACTGGCTGCCAGGACCTTCGGCTCGCTGATGTAAATATAAAATGTATAGTTATTGCTTAATTAAGTCTTAGGTGTAAAAGTTAATAAAATGTTCTGTAGCTAATAGAAAAGTATTAAGAACAAAATAAATAATAAGTAATGGGAAGTTTATAAACATAATCATATTTGTGGTTTTAATCCTGTTTGTACTAAGAATGCTGATATTTTTGTTACGTTTTCGGAGGAACTCGTTTGTAACAGAGCAGACGGTATTTGGTCGTCGAAGATATTTTTTCTAATTGCTGCGAAATGTGGGCAGTCGTCGAGTAAATGATAGGCTGTTAAAGCTAACGACGGGCAGTGTTGGCAAACTGGTGGACTAGAACGATTTAGAAGGTGCGCATGTGTGGCAATTGTGTGTCCTAGGCGTAATCGGATAAATGCTTTGATGTCGTTGCACCGGCAGCTGGCGGGATAGCTTAGTTTTATCCTGTTCGGGTTATTCGCAGTATATTGGTGCTGGATAGATCTCCAAGTCTCCATATGTGAGCTATATTGGAGCTGCGATATACACTTATACAAGTCTTTTTTCATAATATAGTCAAAAGTTATTAGTGGTTCTTTTGCTGCGAGTTTAGCCCGTTCGTCTGCCAGATTGTTTCCTTTTATGCCTGCATGTCCTGGAACCCACATTAGTTTCAAGCGATTGTTATTCTCGATTAATTTGCTCCGAATACAGGAAATTAAGTAGGACTTGTTGTTTGTATTTATTACCGCGTGTATGGTTGACTTGCTATCAGTGCAGATAACTGCTTTAAAACTAGATTTTACGACGAAGATGATTGCGTTGAAGATAGCGACAGCTTCAGCTGTGAAAACCGAGGCGTAGCTGGGAAGTATTCCTGCTGTAATTGTTCTTCCCTCGGAGTCAACGACGGCGAATGTTGTGCTAATGTCAGTTTTTGAACCATCTGTGAAAACGAATTTCCAGTCTGGGAGCAGTGGAGTTGTATATTCCGCGAAAAGGCGTTGAAATACTGTGGGGGAGGTACTACTTTTTCCGTATTTCTCCAAGTTTAGCATGAAACATGATTTGTTTATCATCCAAGGCGGAGAAGATACTTTTTGGCGGAGAGAAGGGAATGTGATGTCAAGCTCTCTGGCGTATTCGATGCAGAGGAATATTGACGACTTACGACTTGTAGACTTTTTCCGTTGCAGCTCGGATAACACTGTTTTGTAAAGAATATTATTGTAACAAAGAAACAGCTTCGGTATGAGTTTTTTTAGGTTAAGTGTAAATCTTTCTTCGATTGTGGGTAGCCCCGCTTCCACAAGTATGAATTGTGTTGGCGATGTCGGAAAAGCGCGAAGACTTCTGCGCACAGCCATTTGGTATGGGGAATACAGTAACTTGATGACACTTTTCGCTGGAGTTGCCATAGATGGGTAGAGCCATAGTCTATCTTCGATAATATAAGAGCTCTGGTTTACATTTATTAGTGTTGACGAGTTAATTAAGCAGTGTTTGGATGATAGATATTTAATAATGTTAAGCCTAGCAGCCAGCTGCTTTCATAGAAATATAAACAATGTTCTTTGAAAGTTAATTTTTTATCAAAAATTAAGAAGCCTAGGAAACTTAAGTTTATTAGCGCTTACAACTGGAATATTGTTATAAACTAATGTAAAGTAATTACATTTGTGTTTGCGGCAAACATGGAAATTCTTACATTTGTTTAAAGATACGTTGGCTCCAGATGATTCGGACCATATACTTAAATCAGCTAATATATTAGTAAAATCTTGTTTAACAAGGTTTAGGTCACTTAGTTTAGAGACCAATAATAAATCATCAGCATAGCATATGTAAAAAATATTTTTATACTTATCAATTATGTGACAAACTTCATTGAATGCAGCGGTAAACAAAATGACAGATAGCGGGGAACCTTGGGGAATACCATTATGTAAAGAGAAATAATCCGAAAAGGTGTTATTTACTTTGGAAACAAATCTGCGATTAGTGAGAAAAGACTGGATAATTTTAAGGATTTTTCCTCCAAGGTTCCATTTTACCAACTGACGTAAAACTACATGAGCTCCCACGCGGTCAAAGGCTTTCTCGAAGTCTATACTTAGCACGGAAAGGTGGTTTCTATTGGAAAGAGCAGTAGAAGCATAGCTTTCGAAGAGGAGCAAGACATCAATGGTGCCATGCCCCTCTTTAAAAGCCACTTGCTGCGGACTAATGGAGTTATTGTTTATGGCATACCACGAAATACGATGAGCTATAATTTTTTCGAAAAGTTTACCTAAACAGCTAAGCAGTGAAATGGGTCTGAAACCTGATGCTTCTGTTGCAGGACTACTTGACTTAGGAATGGGGATAATAATAGCGTTTTTCCAGGTTTGGGGGTAAATATCTTTATTTAGAATGTTGTTGTATAACTTAATTAATCTGGCCATCAAACATGAAGGTAGATGTTGCAACATGGGGTACGATATTCTGTCGGCACCCGGGGTTTTGCCTGAGAAAGAGGATAGTGTAGACTCTAGTTCAATATGTTCTATATTGCAATCTGTGATGTTAGACAAAGTATAAGGGGAAGTACTGAGATATTTGTTTTTGTCTGAAATGAAAGTGGCATGAAAGTTTGGAGTCCTGCGAGTATTCTGACCAGTATGCTGCAGAAGTAGTTAGATAGCTGTTTTGCGTTGGCGATAGGCCCATTAACATTACTTATGGAGATCAACTGGGATTGCGGGTATATTTCAGATAATTTTTTAATATCGGACCATACTTTTTCCGGGTTTGTTTTATGGTTGATAGATTCCGAGAAATTATTTAAGCTGTCCCTTGCAGATTGTTTTGCTTTCCTACGAAACATCGCGTTAGCCTTTTTATACATAATTAAATTTTTGGTTTGATCTTGTCCGTCTATATTCCGACCAATAAAAGCGCTTTAGCATTTCTTAATTGTGATAGCTCAGGAGACCAGTACGGCACAGTTTTAGTAAAAGATTTTATTACTGGATTGTGGAATGGAAAGGAATTGAGCAGAAGTCCGAATAATTTTGTAATTGTGGCAACTTCTTTGTTGATATTGTCCGAAAAGGGGTATTTTTCGCAAAGGTCGCTGGCAGTATGTTGAAACTTTTCCAAGTTCGCTATATCTGTTAGGAACTTTGGAATGGGTTGGGCCTTAAAGACTGACGGAGTGCGTAAAATAGTAAGAATAGGGAAGTGATCGCTGCCGTGGAGGTGGGGAAGGGTATTGCTAGTTAGTTTAGGGGCGATGTTGGGAGGGAACATAATGTAAGATCCAACAGAGGTAAAAGTTTTGTGTGTGGAAAAGTGAGTCGGTTTGTTGTCGTTAAGTAAAGTGAGGTTTTCTGAAAATATCATATCTTCTATGATAGCACCTCGATTGTTGGAAAAGAGTTGATCCCCAAAAGTGGACTCCAGGCGTTAAAGTCCCCAACTATAACAGATGAAGTAGAAACTGATCGCAAAATGTTTCTAAGTTCGCTGCATGTGAAGTTTTGTAGAGGTGGTATATAGAGGGCCACGATAGTAAATTTGAAAGATAGTGAAATTTCTATTGCAATTGTGGCAATATTTTAAGTAATGGAAACTTGTCTATGGGGTATCGATCTTTTTTAATTCTTCTTAACATATACTGATGTTGCTGACTTCGAAATAATACCAACAATTTAGATTGTGTCAAAAGCTGCGGTTTCTGGTTGAGACCACGATCTATCGAGCGATAAGACTCTCATAAGTTGACAGGCTTCCCAGGTTTCAGTAGTTGGACCACTCTTTCGACATACATACAAAAGGTAATGTAAGTTATTTGAACACATTATTCTGCAAAGTTTTATTTCGATAACTTCATTGGAGTTTGATTTTTATATCATAATATATATTTTTTTGGGAGATATACATTGTGACAATAAAGTAAAAGGAAATTATAATTTAAATTACCCGGGTTAATGATAATTAATGGGGGAAAAATTGTATTTTGCTAAGTTCGATCGGACTGTCCTTAAAAATTATGCCAAATATGACTACGATCTGTCATCCAGTTAGTTTGCAGCAGCTGTTTAAGTCGGTACAGCTCAGCAGTGCGTTGCAACGTTTACAATGGATAAAAATATCGAACAAAGAATGTGCCTGAAATTTCGTATTACTTACCAATTTTCATATGCGTAATCGTTGCGAATGTTGGAAAAGGATTACAGATATTCAGTTTTATAAAAAAACAACCTACATATTAGTGTGATCAAATTAAAAGGTGAATCTTATCCATTTCATCTCCATCAAAGTAATGTTCTCCCGCTGCAATACACTTATGCCAAGGAATTTTTCAGTCATCATAGCACTTGAAAAAATCTTCCGTCGTGATGGCCATCAGAGCCTTCTTCGATTCAGCTTTTATATCCTCAATTGAGTCAAAACAGTGTCCTCGGAGTGGTCATGTGAATTTGTTGAATAGTCAGAATAACTAACTAATAATAACGATATTAGTTGAAAATGTGGAGAAATCTGGAGAGGAATGGAAGAGAGTGACGGCGGCCAGTTAAAGGACACCCAGGGCCACCCCCAAAATATGAGAATGCCGTATGGCACCATGGGCTTCATAAACTCATTAGATGAGCGACCGGCTGTCCGGCTTTACAAAGATTAAGTCTCTCATAGGGAGGTTTGGAAGAGAGTCAGGCTAGAGGCTGTGGACAAGGAGGACCTTCCGCTTCGCCCTAGGGTTCGCGTCTGGCTGCTAGCTGAACCTTCCTCTTCGAGTGAGATTAAGGAAATCCTTAGATACTGGAACCCGTCACTGCCCACACATAACTGGAGGGTAATTAGGCAGGAGAGAACCGACGAACCATATCGGCAAGCGCTGATTCTGCTAAATTCTGAGGCCGTCAGTCGTCTCAGCGAAACCAAGGAAGCCATAAGCTATGGTTTCAAACGAGTGGTCCTCAGGATACTCTCGACGGATGCCAGGGCCGATGGCACTCCAGCTACGGTGCGGTCTGCATGACGGATGGAGATGGTCGGACGACCATGGTCTCTCTGACATCGCGAGTTCTGGGGGCGACTCCATTTTCAGTCTCGAACAGCTATTTGAAAAGGTGAAGGTCGAATACAACTTAAGCGCTGAGCTAGCGCTCTTGGAAGAGAGTCTGAAGTTTGAGATTCCTCCAGATTAACCTCCAACATGCAAATGTGCCCTCAGCCAACTTACAGCTTCGTCTAGAAAGAGACGGTGAAAGGAAAGTTCCTGAGTACTGTTTACGAATTGACACAGGGGTGTCAATTAATTAGGCGGTCGTATACGGTCTCACCATCTACCCAAATAAAACCGAGACGGTTTTATTCACCAGAAGTAACAAGTTACCGGCGGCACCGCTGCCGTGAATGGGAGACATCCGTCTGCAATCAGCGGACACAGTGAAATACCTAGAGCTCATCCTGGGTAGGAAGCTCTCTTTGAAGCCGAATATCGAAGAGCGCAAAAGAGGTATCGATTGCCTTATACTGCTGTAGGGGAGCCATTGGCAAAAGGTCCCCACCTCTCTCACCGAAAGAGGTTCTCTGGCTCTACGACATAATAGTGAAATCCATTATGTTATTAAGACATACCGGCGAGGAAGTTGTGCGTAGGAAAAAGCCGTTGAAGGAGAGGGGCAGTGAGCTTCTTCACGGATGGGTCAAAGCTTGGGGGAAGGTTGGTGGAGGGGTCTACTGTCGAGAGCTCTCCATCAACTACAGTTTCAGACTTCCTGACTATTGCAGTGTCTTTCAGGCCGTATTGTGCTCCGGAGTGCAGCCTTATTCGGAGAAGTAATCATCCATTCAGATAGCAGAGGGCCATACTAGCCTTGAATTCATTTACAATGCGATCAGGGCTGGGTGAGACTGCCCAACCTCGCTATCAATAGCATCGAATGCATTTGTGATAAGACTGGTATGCGGAATCGCAGGATACTGTAAAGCTGATGAGCTAGCAAGGAAAGGCACCCAAGAGCCGTTATTGATCGAATGGGACCGGATCGGTGCTCCCTTATTCTCTTGCGGTCTACAATTAAATAGCTGGACTTCGCGGAAGCTTTGTCAGCGCTGGGATACAATCAGTACATGCGCTGTCTTTTGGACCAAGATGAAAAGGGTGATCTCTTTGCCCTAAGTAAGGTTAGCCACTCCCTAATAGTGAGGCTTTCAAAGGACCAATGCTCTATTGGCATCCACGCAGTGAATCCTACCGGACGCTACACGCAGTCCACGTGCCATTTTTTTGATCTGCCATTTAACCAAACGTACAGCTGGAAATGTCGGACGGCGGGTCGGACGGACCGAAGCTGACCAGTTTTTCAACTCTGCTTATCTTCCTGAATATTTATGCATATATATGTATATGTAACTCTTAGTCTACCGGATGTTTCAAAATCCTTATATTAGGTATAAGGGACTAGTTGAAGTTTTCATCATATATTATTAGAGGTAGAATTTAAGATAACTCACATACTAATCGATATATGAGCTAAAATATATTTTATACTTAGTATATGGGGACTAGAGACGCAAGAACACATTATTACTAGAGAATGATTCTCTCAGAAGTTCAATTATATATCTGTGCGATTTACCGTTATTTTTGGTGAAAACTTAGCTATAGGAACAATGGTTCAAATAAACTAAGCGTCGTTGTTATTCAATTTCGAATATTGTTCGAGGAGTTCTGAGAATAAGAATTTCGCCGAAAGGTTGGATGCGCTTATTGCACAACTTTTACAGTTGCTCTTAAAAACTTCTTTTTGTACCACCTGGCTGTCAAATTTTATGCTTTGATTAATTTTGTGAGTTATCAAGATAATGTCTATACGAGATATGGGCGTAGAATTAAACTAAAAAAATTAATTTCAACAATGAAATGTTCGTTTAATATTTTTTCAACTCAAATTTTTCAAATAATAATATTGGAAACAATAAAGGACAATATCGCGTATAAATTTTTTGTTTGATTGCGCTTTTTCGCCTTAGTTACAAAACAACGGTTCTTTCGTTTATATTTCAAATAAATAAATAAAACTTGCCTTCATTTTAATAAAATTAAAACAAATAATGAAGAGCTAAGGCATAATTGCATTTTATACCCTTGCTTGATTGGAGGGCACAATAGACCTAAGGTCGCGGTGAATTCCTCATGTAATAATCAATATCCTTGCCAAGACCAAAGACAGTACATTTTCAGTTAACGGCAAAATTTTATATTGAAAAAATATTGCAAATGTGATTAAACATAAGAATAATTTACTATCTCTAGTAGAGAACGTATATCATAGAGAAGGTTCACGGCGCGAAGAACGTAAAAAGTTTTTTTGCTAACTCGGTCGAGATGAGGGAGTTTCACCACTGCCAGCTCGGCAGGAGAAATCTTAACAGTTGCGCTTGAACAGAGCTGAGCATTGAGTAAAAATTATGCTCAGAATTACATACTTGTATATTGGGGTGTGTCATCTGAGTCAAGCTTTTTTTTTCAACTGAAAAACAGGCTAAAACTTTCGAAAATGTGAAAAAGAAAGTCACTCAAAAGATGAGCTTAATATTAAGAGGTGCCTGTTTCAAATTTTCTGTTTTACATATAAATTACATGGAAAAAAAATAATTTTTTTTTGTGGTGGTTATTGTGCGGAGGTTATTATATGTGCACGCGATGGCTGTCAGTAGGGATGGTAAACTCGATTCGAATTCTACTCGAGAATCGAGTTTTCTAGTAAAATAATCGATTTTGTTTTGTATTGTTCAAAGTCCTCGTTTGTTATGGGTAACTGATGTTTATCAATAGCCTTCGCCTAAATGCTCAGCGGTACGTCGTCTTCTTCGTTAAAATCATCTGAAGTTATGGTACATTCTACATTGCTTCGGACAAAACCAGCATGTTTGTAACAGTTAAAAATTGTTCCTTGCTTGAGTTGAGTCCAGCCATCTTGAATCATTAGAATAGCATCAAGAACAGTGATCTTCGGGTACTCAACACTACTGCATCCGCCATCTAGAAACTGGATCATTTTTAAAATAAGGCTTTTACAAAAATGTGCTTTCAAAGCTCGAATAATCCCTTGATCCATGGGTTGCAACACTGATGTCGTGTTTGGAGGCAAAAATACTAGGGTTATGCTTTTCAAGTCTGCAATATGGGGATGTGCAGGACAGTTGTCAACTAACAGCAGGATTTTCTTATTCTTTTTCGTAAGTTCACGATCCCATGCGCGTGCCCATTTGGTAAAAATGTCACCAGTCATCCAGGCTTTTCGATTGCTCTCATAATCCACTGGCAAATGCCGTACATTTTTAAAACATCTGGGACGTTGAGATTTCCTTATTACGAGAACTTTTTTTTAGCTGTGCCACTCATGTTGGCTGCCACCATCACTGTTATTCGCTCCTTTGATAATTTTCCTCCTATACATTTTTCACCTTTAAATTTCAACGTCTTGTCTGGGGTTAATTTAAAAATCAACCCGGTCTCATCTGCATTAAAAATTTCATCATCACTAAATTGAGCACGTAGAGTAGGCCAAACTTTTTCTAACCAATCGTGTACATCACTCTATTGTACTGACAAAGACTCGCCAACAACCTTTCCACTGACGATGTTGTGTCTTACTTTAAAACGGTTTATCCAACTCATGGAACTATGAAATTTTGCATGTCTAACTGTCTAGCAAAAAAATTTGCTTTCTCTTGTAGCAGAGGTCCATTAAGAGGTATTCCCCTGTCGCGCTGAAGCGTAAACCACTGTAACAATGCCTTATCCAACTGCTCATGAGTAGAAGTTCTTACACGTTTGCATGTCAAAACATTGGCATTAAATAGTGGCTCGATCTTGTATCGGGTGATTTTTTAAGAGCTTGATAACTTTTTTTAAAAAAAAAACGCATAAAATTTGCAAAATCTCATCGGTTCTTTATTTGAAACGTTAGATTGGTTCATGACATTTACTTTTTGAAGATAATTTCATTTAAATGTTGACCGCGGCTGCGTCTTAGGTGGTCCATTCGGAAAGTCCAATTTTGGGCAACTTTTTCGAGCATTTCGGCCGGAATAGCCCGAATTTCTTCGGAAATGTTGTCTTCCAAAGCTGGAATAGTTGCTGGCTTATTTCTGGAGACTTTAGACTTGACGTAGCCCCACAAAAAATAGTCTAAAGGCGTTAAATCGCATGATCTTGGTGGCCAACTTACGGGTCCATTTCTTGAGATGAATTGTTCTCCGAAGTTTTCCCTCAAAATGGCCATAGAATCGCGAGCTGTGTGGCATGTAGCGCCATCTTGTTGAAACCACATGTCAACCAAGTTCAGTTCTTCCATTTTGGCAACAAAAAGTTTGTTAGCATCGAACGATAGCGATCGCCATTCACCGTAACGTTGCGTCCAACAGCATCTTTGAAAAAATACGGTCCAATGATTCCACCAGCGTACAAACCACACCAAACAGTGCATTTTTCGGGACGCATGGGCAGTTCTTGAACGGCTTCTGGTTGCTCTTCACCCCAAATGCGGCAATTTTGCTTATTTACGTAACCATTCAACCAGAAATGAGCCTCATCGCTGAACAAAATTTGTCGATAAAAAAGCGGATTTTCTGCCAACTTTTCTAGGGCCCATTCACTGAAAATTCGACGTTGTGGCAGATCGTTCGGCTTCAGTTCTTGCACGAGCTGTATTTTATACGGTTTTACACCAAGATCTTTGCGTAAAATCTTCCATGTGGTCGAATAACACAAACCCAATTGCTGCGAACGGCGACGAATCGACATTTCACGGTCTTCAGCCACACTCTCAGAAACAGACGCAATATTCTCTTCTGTACGCACTGTACGCACTCGTGTGGTTGGTTTAATGTCCAATAAAGTAAACTGAGTGCGAAACTTGGTCACAATCGCATTAATTGTTTGCTCACTTGGTCGATTATGTAGACCATAAATCGGACGTAAAGCGCGAAACACATTTCGAACCGAACACTGATTTTGGTAATAAAATTCAATGATTTGCAAGCGTTGCTCGTTAGTAAGTCTATTCATGATGAAATGTCAAAGCATACTGAGCATCTTTCTCTTTGACACCATGTCTGAAATCCCACGTGATCTGTCAAATACTAATGCATGAAAATCCTAACCTCAAAAAAATCACCCGATATTTATTCTTCTTTATTGTTGATATTGTAGAATGAGATACGCCAAATTCCTTTGCGAGGGTCGCGTTTGATTCACCAGCTTCTAATCTGTGTAATATTGCACTCTTTTCTTCAATTGTAAAACACTTTCTCTTCACAGAACTCATTTTGTGGCGCTTTATGAACTTGTCATAACAGATGACAAACACTGACTGTGATTTACGCGCGCCAATAAGGAGAATTGAACGTTGAAGCGCGCGGGGAAAGTGAGGCGGCCGAGGTATTGGTCATTCGTTACCTAAATTAAAACAAAACACGACGCGTCGTTTTAAACGGACGAATTTTCGTAAAAAATGTCGCTATAAACGGTTTGTCGCTCAAACCGGAGTCGCACTAAACGGTTACATTTTCTCAGTATCTAACTATTAAACAGAACTTGAGTAAATAATATCGACGCTAAAAACGGTTAGTCGTTATAAGCGACGTCGTTATAAATGAACTCAACTGGACATACTTATGTGTATAATTCATTACATATGTATATAACAAATTATCATAATATTTAAAAAAAAAAATTAATAGATTACTATAGTGATAAATGTAAATGCTTTGTATATTTTATCATTCAAAACTTATATGCACATGTATCATGACCATATGTTTATTTTCGCTTTCGCGAATTCAAATCATATTATCAGTAATAACATGTTGCTCAAATGAACAGAAAAATGTGCGTATAACATTGTTCTACAAAAACAACAATCCTCTCAAACACAATATGTAGCATCACTATCCAATGTAACAGCCAGATTGCCAAAGCCCAAACGTAGTATATCTTACAGCAGAAACATTTTCATTCATGAACGCCAGCAAACTCGCTTCATTCACAAAAACGACCACCTTCACATCACACAAGCGGCTTTTCGCAACAATGGCAAACGCTAAAAATCATAAATTGAACAACTTTCTGTTGCTTGTTCTAGAAGGGAAAACTGACAACTGCTCATACTAGCAAAACGCAGAAAGAAGTGACAAAACTGGCAATATAGCTGTTGTCGATTTATAATATTTATCAATTCTAAAATATTTTTCCTTCGCTCGCAAAAATCTGCGTCGATATGTATGCAAGCTCACACATAAACATACATATTTACGCTGGTTTGTAGACGTAGTTGTTACAGCGGCAAGGGAAGCGGCGGCCGATTATCGGCGGCCGTAAGCTTATTTTTTCGGCAGAGATCGGATTTTCTACCAACACAGTGTTGTGACGCTTTGACGGAAATATCACATGAAGCATTGAGTGTACATATTTACATACATACATATGTTGCATGTAGACAAATTTACAAACATTATGCGTATGGTCTGTCATATTTGTTTACATGCAAGTTAATGACAGCCTCCGCATAGCAAGCTTACCATAGCTGTAAATAAAATTTAATCTTTGCATTTTGAAATTACACTGTCTCATAAATTAAAAATCTTAATTAACGTTTTTGATGATATAAGAATTCGATATACTTTTTCCGTTCTGAATCCAATAATTCACTCTTAACAAAACAATATCGCTCGCCTTCACAAGAAGGCATAACAATAATAATTGTAAAGAAAACAGAACGCTTAACGTTCTGCTGTAATATGCAGAAACAGCTTATATTGTAATTAACTCTATCTTTGTTCTGGATTCAATCAAGCTGATGCTTACACTTCAGCTTTAGCTTTAACTTTAAATAAATAAGACCAAAATGTATAAATATTAGTATTTCGGAAATAAAGATTTGATTTGTATCTGGCAATCCACGGGAATCACACGTGTTCTTATTTCATCTGCGGGTTCGCGGATATAAAATATATATATTTTTTATATTCCCTCGTCACGGGAATTAATTTGCACAAATAATTATATACATATGAGAAGATTTGCGACAGTTTAATCTTTTAAGATGATATCAAAACTTTTAATGTAAATGTATAAATTTAAAACTAATTACCATAATTGGGTAATAATACAAACCTTACTCTTTTAATCATCATGAAACACATATGTATGTATGTATGTAGGTAAATTTTAACATACTAACTTATGTACTTATGTACTAAGTAATGTTTTGGTATCAGAACGTTTATCATAGAGAAGGTTCACGTTTTAGATATCGCAACTTTTCACAGGGGTACTCAGCAGAGATGAGAGCGTTTCACTACAGACAAATTTTTATCGTGTTTCACCAGAGTTTTGCAGCAGGGAACTCGAAAATAGCAGAATTGAGCATTTCTGGTGTTAAATAAGAAATATAATGCTAATTTCAATGTAAAGAAATGTACGCCTACAGATTCGTTTATTTTCTATGCGCAACCGACTCGGAATATAATTTATAGATTATCGGTATATATGTGGTATTAAAGCATATGCTTACTATATAAGTATGTATGTATATTAAAATTTACCTACATATGTATTTCATGATGATTCCATAAAATCAGTAAAAATATATAATAGAGTAAATCTTTTATTTATATATGTATTTATATTTAATTTTATTTTATTACCCAAATAATTAATATAAGTTTAAGGTAATTAGTTTTAAATTTATACATTTACATTAAAAGTTTTGATATCATCTTAAAAGATCTAGCGGTCGCACATGTGCTGATATATCGGGTGATTTTTTAAGAGCTTGATAACTTTTTTTTAAAAAAAAAACGCATAAAATTTGCAAAATCTCATCGGTTCTTTATTTGAAACGTTAGATTGGTTCATGACATTTACTTTTTGAAGATAATTTCATTTAAATGTTGACTCATGGTTTCAACAAGATGGCGCCACATGCCACACAGCTCATGATTCTATGGCCATTTTGAGGGAAAACTTCGGAGAACAATTCATCTCAAGAAATGGACCCGTAAGTTGGCCACCAAGATCATGCGATTTAACGCCTTTAGACTATTTTTTGTGGGGCTACGTCAAGTCTAAAGTCTACAGAAATAAGCCAGCAACTATTCCAGCTTTGGAAGACAACATTTCCGAAGAAATTCGGGCTATTCCGGCCGAAATGCTCGAGAAAGTTGCCCAAAATTGGACTTTCCGAATGGACCACCTAAGACGCAGCCGCGGTCAACATTTAAATGAAATTATCTTCAAAAAGTAAATGTCATGAACCAATCTAACGTTTCAAATAAAGAACCGATGAGATTTTGCAAATTTTATGCGTTTTTTTTTTTTTTAAAGTTATCAAGCTCTTAAAAAATCACCCGATATAATTATGTGTGCATGTAAACAAATATGACAGACCATACTCATAATTCTTGTAAATTTGTCTACATGGAACATAAGTATGTATGTATGTAAATATGTACACTCAATGCTTCATGCGTAATTTCCGTTGACACGGACAACCAATGGCGAAGCTCACCTTTTGTCAAAGAGTAGGGTGGGTCGATTCCGAACTTTTTTCGATTCGGGATTTCTAATGGTGCTGAAAAGTTGCCTTAGTATTTCCTGATTCCAATGCAACTTTTTGTTTTGAGATCGGATTGCATCTTCAACCCCAACTGCGGCCTTGAAATTTCGAAAATTCGCCTAAAATCGTGAAATTGTCTACCTAGCGCCTGAAATGCGCATCTCATGGCAAAATGTACAAAACAAAAGTTATTTGTCACGTCATTTGCTACCGAAATGGTGTATGTGATCATGGCCGTAGGACGAACCGTTCGCGAGATACGAGCGAAAGGCGGCGTATGACTGCAACCTTAAATTAAAAAGTCTTACTATTTTTCTGTGCCAAATGTCATACTTATCAGGTACGTGAAGGGTTGTTATGAAATTAAAAATAACTCCAAATGCCCCGGAATCACCGACATTAATCCTATTCAACATATCTGGAACCTATTGTCAAATTATCTGGGAATAATACTAGAAATCGATGGGGAGCATACGTTGACTCTGGGGACAATAATTGCAAGAAAATGAAGAAGTGTGTCGCTTAAGGCCTGAGACACAAATGCATACATATTGAAATGCGTGCGAATCTAGGACTCATACAAAGCAAAAGCATGTGTTTAAATGAGTTAAGCATCCACCCCCTCTACCCGGTAAAACAGGCGCATCCTAATACAACAGCGCAATTCCCCACAACTAATAACACCACTCAACACAACTCACCATACTTCTACATTATTCAACCCATTCAACCAAAAGGATGAACAAAAGGGAAAGCGGACACAATTCGTTGACACACAGCGCCGCGTCGACACCTTTCGCCAGCACATACATTTCGGTACACATCTTATAAACAGCACTTCAACTTTCAGTTTGTGACACCCATCCCACGCATTTAAGTTGTAATAAAAACGTTCGACATCGTCTCCACCCATCTCCGCCGCGCTAAAGCTGTATACTTGGATCGCCTCCTATCCTGGGCGCAACGCTCAGCTTTTAATTCTAAAACAGCCGGATGCTGTCTCACTAATTCTCCGGATTATGCGTTCGACCATGATCCGAAGCAACTCGATCGCCAGCACCGGCATCATATTTATTAACTTGTAAAAATACAAACTTAACGCTTTGAATAAAATTGTTAAATACAAACCTAAAATTCAGATATTTTCATTTCAATCAAAGCAGTGGTGTGGGTTCCCCAATAAATTGGGTATATATTTAAGCAGCATGTGAAAACTATAAACCCCTCAAGCATCCTTGATTTTACAAGAGCTTATGGGCCAAAAGAAGTAATATGAAATGAGTTAAGGGAGTACAGTAGACCAATGGTCGCAGGTGGAAAGAGGAAGTCCTCCGGATTAAAAAATATGCAGTGTTATAGGTACCGCAAACACTTAATTTACGAAATATTCGACTTTAAAGTTAAAAAATTCCTAAAATTCGAACATTTCAGCAAACTATTTCACTACATTTAACACCCTTTGTTGCGTCAAGCGACAAAATATATATTTAAACCTAAAACTAAAATTAAGAAAAATGAATTATAAAAAATTATAAATATTGAATTATATTAGTATTGTATACTTACCCTAATAATGTTATATATACTTACCTTAATCTATTACTATAAGTTAACAAAATGAACTACTCACCTCTTTTAGTACATACCTGTATACTTCCATTCCAACTGTTTTTTCCCGTTAGCTTTAAGATTTAGGCTAAGTCATCTAGTTGCTAAAATAAAGAAAGGTATTGGTAATCAGACCGCAATCGAATCCGCACGCGTTTCCATTTCTTTCGCTACTTTTCGTATTTTTCGCAAGTTTTAGTGTCCGGTACAGGCAATTGGTAGAGTTCTTATTAAGTAAATATTTTAAAAATATTAACCAAACACGCATCCCGAAAAACTTTAATTCTCAAAAACGCTTGAGAAATTTCATAGCGCCCGAGCAGGGACAAATGCGTGTTTAAAAAAAAAGGAAAATATATTTTTATTTAAAATAATTTTCTTTTACTTTATTCACAATATTAACTATTTCAGAATCTTGACGCTGTTCGGCCAAAAGCCAATTGTCAGATATTTCTGTCAAATTAACTCGTTTTTCTGGAATTTTGCAAGTCAACTCTGCAGAAGGCAGATTTCTTGAAAAGAAGTCAACATGAGACATTCGTTTACCTTCTTTATATTGTATGTCAAACGTAAAAAACTGTAAATACTCCCACCATCTTTGTACCCTGGGACATAGATCCTGTTTAGTTCTTGATGCTTTAAGTAAGTTACAATCAGTGAAGACAAAAAAAATTTCTACCTAATAAATAATGGCAAAAATGTTTTATAGACAAAACAACAGCAAGAGTTTCCAACTCATAAGAATGATACCGTGATTCAGCAGGAGAAGCAGCTTTACTAAAATATTCAATGACATGCGACTTGTTGTTGATTTTGTGTAACAAAATGGCACCGTATCCCCGAGAACTTGCATCGGTATGCAACTCAATAGGGTGGTTCGGATCAAAAATTACTAAGACTGGTTTTTGCGTAAGGATAGAAATAACTTTTTGTCTCATTTCTTCATGTTCCGATCTCCGAACAAAATCATTCTTCTCCGAGGTTAAAAGATATAACGGTTTCATAAAACAGGAGAATCTTTTCATAAATTGCCTGAAATAAGACGCCAATCCAATAAATTGGCGTAAAGCAGAGACTGACTGAGGAGGTGGTAAAGTAGTTAACGCTGTAACTTTACGCGCATTCGGGCGAATTTCACCTGCACTCACTTCATATCCCAGATATTGAACTGTTGACTTGAGAAAAGAACATTATTTTATATTAAATGAGAATCCAGCATTCGTGAGACAATCAAGAGTGATCTGCAACTTTTCCAAACCCTCACTTTTTGTTGCAGCAGCCACCATTACATCATCCATATAAACGACAACAAACGTATTTGCAAGATCTCCAAGTGTTTGCATAACTGAGCGTTGAAGTATTGAAGGTGGATTCCTGAGCCCAAAAGACATTGCCAAAAATTCATATTGCCCGTCTGGAGTTACAAATGCTGTACACTCTACCGATTCTTCGCGCATGGAAATTTGATAATACCCCCTTGCCATCTCTAAACATGTAAAATATTTCGCTCCATTAAGTCTGGCTATCTGATCTGATATAAGGGGCAAGGGATATCTATCTGCGACTGTATTAGAGTTTAACTCACGGTAATCAACACACAAACGAAGAGTGCCGTCTTTTTTTTTAACCAACATGATGGGACTTGCGTAAGGTGAGCAACTTGGCCTTATAATTATACATTGCAATAATTCATTAATCTTGTCTCGTTCCAATTCTCTTTCACTTGGGCTAAGCCTATATGGTCTTCTTTGAACAATTTTTCTTGGGTCTACTAATTTAATTTTCATTTCACCCGAAATAGCTCTACTCGAAGGAATTCCCTTAATAAAAGATTTTGAATATCTTTCCAATAAAGCTTGTAATTTATCTCTATTTTCCCCAACAAGATCAGTATTTAATTCACAAAATTTCTCATCATTTGAACAATAGTTTACAGTTTTTGATCTAATAATTTCGAATTGATATTATAACATTAAATCCAGGGGAGAGTACTTCTCGACCAATAATAATATCAGTTTTCAAATATTCATTGTCCAAGACATGAAACAAAACTTCAATACAGTGTTGACTAATTTTTACGTTGTTAAGTATCTGCAATGTGCTGCATATGCCGTCACTACCAATACTCTTTAGCATCACTACCTTGTTAATCCTTTTACCAAGTAATTTGATACTTATCTTTTGTTTTATTAATGAACATTCCGCTCCAGAGTCGAATGTTGTTATAAACGTCTGACCATGATGAACCATCTCTCCTTTGGGCTCAACAACTTCGCATAGATCCACTCTTTTCATCTGGTGTGTATCCTTGACCTTATCCATTTTGAACTTACTGCAGTGTGTTGAAATATGACCAAGTTCACCACACTTAAAGCAGGTTACATTCGCTTTTTGCTGGTGGCTAAATGCACTCTTTCCGCTACTATTCATAACATGAGACGAAGGATGATCTTGATGCTGTCTAGCTTGACATTCCATCATCTTGTGGCCTAATTTTAGACAGAAATGACATTTGATTGTTGAAAGTTTCAGACGCTTTATGTCAGGTGAAGACATTTCTTCTTGCAGATTTTTCTTCCTTTTGTTGAACGTTAATGCTTTAAGCTCGGTTTATAATTCATGTCTGGTGCGCATATTTGAAGTAAAGGTTAGGCGCTGCAATATGTTGTCAACATGAGCCATCTTCGCAAGCGTCTCAGAAACTGCAATTTCCTCCACGTCCATGTCGCGCCATTTTGTGATAAGTGACGTCATCATACGAAGAAGAGGTAATTATCCATATTTATTGCTTAATTGGTTCCACTCAGACTCGATGTCATTTTTTTAACATATGTATATGTACATATATGAGTTCGCTGAATGTAATTGAATATTGGTTTTATATCGGGTTTGACTTCAGATCTAGCAACTCTTGGGTGCAAATCAGCAACAGTTTTCAACAATGATAAATTATCCGGAAGCCTTTTCTGATTCTGCTTGGCCAGAGAACATAAAAAGGTCTTGCATCGTTCCCTGACATCCAACAGATCCTTTCCTCAAGTTCTTGAGATATGGTATGAAAATCAAAACCAAAATACATTGAAGCTGTATGCATCAGATGTTCCTGGAAATTATATTCTACCAGTTCAGAGTCCACCAATTTTTCCAATTGGGAAGGAACAACAAGTCGTTTAAGCAAATTTTTTTATAACAAAAACAAATCCTCAAACAATTTGAAAGGTTCAGCATGATTACTTTGAAAAAGTAAGTTTAATTGCGTCACATGTTTTTAATTGAAGAGTCAAAAAAATCCCTGATAGTAAGCAGGTCACAAAACTAAAAAGAACTCTTGTCTGCCATTTTGAAAATACTGAATAGAGATCATCATAGATATTAATCGATTGTCGTTTTTTATATTTTGTAAGCAACTCAAACACGAAAAGTTTAAAAATAAATTCATTTTACATAAATTTCGTAAATATTATGAAACAAAGTCAACATATATTTTATTTTAATTGATAATTATGTTTTTTGACTATGTTATAGAAAATTTAATATTTGTTATCGACATATTTATTTTCATTCAAGTGTAAAAACATCTCTGAATAATGAAATGTAATAGATTTTGTGACTTTCACTTACAGAGTAGCAAAATCGTCTCAAGTCTCAAAAAGTGTCATGGTAGGAGATATTTTGTCTTGCCCTCGTTTACTACCAGACTCATTTGCTTCGCTTTCTTATTCAGTCTGCAGAAAACAGAACTGACAGCGCGGTTGTTGAGGCCAATTGGTTTCGAACAGCTCGGAGAAGTCCTCCCCGATCCTGATGGAGTCTTTGGTATCGCTTAACATCAGTTAGCACAGTAGCGTTAATTTTGCTGGGTTACCAAATTCAGACACAGCGGCATAAAGACAGCTCCTTTTCGTGCTATCAAAAGCAGCTTTAAAATCGACGAATAGTTCGTGCGTGTGATTCCTCAAGATATTTTCAAAGATTTGGCGCATTGTGAATATATATGTATATGTAATATAATATGTTTTGTTGATTTTCCAGGCGTGAAGTGACACTGGTAAGGTCCAATCAGTTTGTGGACGATAGGTTTTAATATTTTCCACCGTAGTCTCGGTAGAACCTTATATGCGATGTTGAAGAATAGAGAGAGGATTGGATAGAGCACA
>NW_024396366.1:15896880-15911157 GCF_016617805.1 Bactrocera tryoni | reverse complement strand
AGTTGGCCACCAAGATCATGTGCGATTTCAACGCCTTTAGACTATTTTTAGGGGCTACGTCAAGTCTAAAGTCTACAGAAATAAGCCAGCAACTATTCCAGCTTTGGAAGACAACATTTCCGGAAGAAATTCGGGCTATTCCGGCCGAAATGCTCGAAAAAGTTGCCCAAAATTGACTTCTTTCCGAATGGACTACCCAAGACGCAGCCGCGGTCAACATTTAAAATGGAAATTATCTTCAAAAGTAAATGTCATGAACCAATCTAACGTTTCAAATAAAGAACCGACATATATAATGAAGTATACACATAAGCATGAATATATCAAATAAAAGAAATAATTAAAAAATAGGCCTTATTTTCACATTAACTACCAATATTGCTTTGAAAAAGTTAATTAATTCAAATGCATTCAATTGCACCTGTATTCATAAATATGCTCAAAAAGAATTCATATGAATATACATGTTTGCATATAAACGTAAAAAAATATAGGCAAAAGGGCTAACATACGTCTGTAACAGCAATATATAGTTCTGAGTAAATCTTTATTCAATGCTCAGGCTCTATTCAAGCGCAACTGTTAAGATTTCTCCTGCCGAGCTGACAGTGGTGAAACTCCCTCATCTCGACCGAGTTAGCCAAAAATATTTTTACGTTCTCCGCGCCGTGAACCTTCTCTATGATAAACTTTCTCTGTCATTATAGTATATTTCATTCTTCGAAGAAGTAGTGTTTTGCACACACACAAACGACTCTGCATATAATTTATTGATATTTTCTATATATTTTATATCAAGGTACCTACATACATATGTATGCACAAATGTACGTACAAATTGAACTATTCCATGATGAATAATAAAGTCATGTTTAAGTTGTTACCTAATTTATTTCAGTTCTTTCTTTTTTTTCAGCAAAAAACATAACAAGAAAACAACAAAAACAAAAAGGATGAAAATATTACTTTGTCAATTAATTCTTTGCAAAATGTGAACATTGGTTAAACTTATAACGAAAACTCATAAACTATTACATATGTACATGGTTATAATATTTGGTGTGGTGTCCCTTGGCATCCAAGACTGCATTCAAGCGACGAGGCATGGAATGTATAAGCCCATTTATGTCATAATAATCCGGTGTTTTCATCCGTTCCTCTTTCATTGATTTTATTAAGGCGTTTTTATTTGTTGGTACCCGTTTAGCCACCTTCTTCTTTAATAAAGCCCACACGGTGGATGGGGCTTAGGTCAGGACTCTGGGCAGGAGTGTCGATTACTTTGTTGTAGTTATACAGCAGCCACGTCCTGCAAAGGAGCGATTTGTGTTTGGGGTGGACCAACAAAACTTACAAGACGTCATCACTCAAAAATTTTGAAAAAGATTAGCAAACTACCCTCAGGCAGTTGGCATTGGAACTAAAAAATGACCGCAAAACAATAGTTAGCCACGAGACCATAAGAAAAGTTCTTAACACTCTCAAGTACTCATCACACGTAACCAGAAGGAAACCTATGCTTTCTGCGATCAACATCGATAGGCGGCTAAACTTTTCTATTGCTAATCTTAACAAGCCGGCGGGGTACTGGAACGACGTTATTTTTGTGATGAGACTAAAATAATGTTGTACTATCATGATGGACCCAACAGAGTCTGGAGAAAGCCCAAAACAGCTTGTAAACAAAAAAATATCGTACCAACAGTAAAGTTTGGCAAACTTTCTGTAATGGTTTGGGGATGTACATATGTATGTAATTCTGAGCATAATTTTACTCAATGCTCAGCTTTATTCAAGCGCAATTGTTAAGATTTCTCCTGCCGAGCTGACAGTGGTGAAACTCCCTCATCTCGACCGAGTTAGCCATGAACTTTTTCTATGACAAACGTTCTCTGCCTAGATAGTATATTATTCTTGCTAGAGATAGTATATTATTCTTATGTTTAATCATATTTGCAATATTTTTCAATATAAAATTTTGTCTTAACTGAAAATGTAGTGTCTTTGGTCTTGGCACGGATATTGATTATTACATGAGGAATTCAAAGCGACCTTAGGTCTATTGTGCCCTCCAACCAAGCAAGGGTATAAAATGCAGTTATGCCTTAGCTCTTCATTATTTGTTTTAATTTTATTAAAATTAAGGCAAATTTTATTTATTTATTTGAAATATAAACGAAAGAACCGTTGTTTTGTAACTAAGGCGAAAAAGCGCAATCAAACAAAAAATTTATACGCGATATTGTCCTTTATTGTTTCCAATATTATTATTTGAAAAATTTGAGTTGAAAAAAGATTAAACGAACATTTCATTGTTGAAAATTAATTTTTTAGTTTAATTCTACGCCCATATCTCATATAGACATTATCTTGATAACTCACTCACAAAATTAATAGTAAGCATAAAATTTGACAGCCAGGTGGTACAAAAAGAAGTTTTTAAGAGCAACTGTAAAAGTTGTGCAATAAGCGCATCCAACCTTTCGGCAGTATGCTTATTCTCAGAACTCCTCGAACAGTATTCGAAATTGAATAACAACGACGCTTAGTTTATTTGAACCATTGTTCCTATAGCTAAGTTTTCACCAAAAATAACGGTAAATCGCACAGATATATAATTGAACTTCTGAGAGAATCATTCTCTAATAATAATGTGTTCTTGTGTCTCTAGTCCCCATATACCAAATATAAAATATATTTTACCTCATATATCGATTAGTATGTGAGTTATCTTAAATTCTACCTCTAATAATATATGATGAAAACTTCAACTAGTCCCTTATACCTAATATAAGGATTTTGAAACATCCGGTGGACTAAGAGTTACATATACATATATATGCATAAATATTCAGGAAGATAAGCAGAGTTGAAAAACTGGTCAGCTTCGGTCCGTCCGACCCGCCGTCCGACATTTCCAGCTGTACGTTTGGTTAAATGGCAGATCAAAAAGATGGCACGTGGACTGCGTGTAGCGTCCGGTAGGATTCACTGCGTGGATGCCAATAGAGCATTGGTCCTTTGAAAGCCTCACTATTAGGGAGTGGCTAACCTTACTTAGGGCAAAGAGATCACCCTTTTCATCTTGGTCCAAAAGACAGCGCATGTACTGATTGTATCCCAGCGCTGACAAAGCTTCCGCGAAGTCCAGCTATTTAATTGTAGACCGCAAGAGAATAAGGGAGCACCGATCCGGTCCCATTCGATCAATAACGGCTCTTGGGTGCCTTTCCTTGCTAGCTCATCAGCTTTACAGTATCCTGCGATTCCGCATACCAGTCTTATCACAAATGCATTCGATGCTATTGATAGCGAGGTTGGGCAGTCTCACCCAGCCCTGATCGCATTGTAAATGAGTTCAAGGCTAGTATGGCCCTCTGCTATCTGAATGGATGATTACTTCTCCGAATGAGGCTGCACTCCGGAGCACAATACGGCCTGAAAGACACTGCAATAGTCAGGAAGTCTGAAACTGTAGTTGATGGAGAGCTCTCAACAGTAGACCCCTCCACCAACCTTCCCCCCAAGCTTTGACCCATCCGTGAAGAAGCTCACTGCCCCTCTCCTTCAACGGCTTTTTCCTACGCACAACTCCCTCGCCGGTATGTCTTAATAACATAATGGATTTCACTATTATGTCGTAGAGCCAGAGGACCTCTTTCGGTGAGAGAGGTGGGGACCTTTTGCCAATGGCTCCCCTACAGCAGTATAAGGCAATCGATACCTCTTTTGCGCTCTTCGATATTCGGCTTCAAAGAGAGCTTCCTATCCAGGATGAGCCCTAGATATTTCACTGTGTCCGCTGATTGCAGACGGATGTCTCCCATTCACGGCAGCGGTGCCGCCGGTAACTTGTTACTTCTGGTGAATAAAACCGTCTCGGTTTTATTTGGGTAGATGGTGAGACCGTATACGACCGCCTAATTAATTGACACCCCTGTGTCAATTCGTAAACAGTACTCAGGAACTTTCCTTTCACCGTCTCTTTCTACACGAAGCTGTAAGTTGGCTGAGGGCACATTTGCATGTTGGAGGTTAATCTGGAGGAATCTCAAACTTCAGACTCTCTTCCAAGAGCGCTAGCTCAGCGCTTAAGTTGTATTCGACCTTCACCTTTTCAAATAGCTGTTCGAGACTGAAAATGGAGTCGCCCCCAGAACTCGCGATGTCAGAGAGACCATGGTCGTCCGACCATCTCCATCCGTCATGCAGACCGCACCGTAGCTGGAGTGCCATCGGCCCTGGCATCCGTCGAGAGTATCCTGAGGACCACTCGTTTGAAACCATAGCTTATGGCTTCCTTGGTTTCGCTGAGACGACTGACGGCCTCAGAATTTAGCAGAATCAGCGCTTGCCGATATGGTTCGTCGGTTCTCTCCTGCCTAATTACCCTCCAGTTATGTGTGGGCAGTGACGGGTTCCAGTATCTAAGGATTTCCTTAATCTCACTCGAAGAGGAAGGTTCAGCTAGCAGCCAGACGCGAACCCTAGGGCGAAGCGGAAGGTCCGCCTTGTCCACAGCCTCTAGCCTGGCTCTCTTCCAAACCTCCCTATGAGAGACTTAATCTTTGTAAAGCCGGACAGCCGGTCGCTCATCTAATGAGTTTATGAAGCCCATGGTGCCATACGGCATTCTCATATTTTGGGGGTGGCCCTGGGTGTCCTTTAACTGGCCGCCGTCACTCTCTTCCATTCCTCTCCAGATTTCTCCACATTTTCAACTAATATCGTTATTATTAGTTAGTTATTCTGACTATTCAACAAATTCACATGACCACTCCGAGGACACTGTTTTGACTCAATTGAGGATATAAAAGCTGAATCGAAGAAGGCTCTGATGGCCATCACGACGGAAGATTTTTTCAAGTGCTATGATGACTGGAAAATTCCTTGGCATAAGTGTATTGCAGCGGGAGAACATTACTTTGATGGAGATGAAATGGATAAGATTCACCTTTTAATTTGATCACACTAATATGTAGGTTGTTTTTTTATAAAACTGAATATCTGTAATCCTTTTCCAACATTCGCAACGATTACGCATATGAAAATTGGTAAGTAATACGAAATTTCAGGCACATTCTTTGTTCGATATTTTTATCCATTGTAAACGTTGCAACGCACTGCTGAGCTGTACCGACTTAAACAGCTGCTGCAAACTAACTGGATGACAGATCGTAGTCATATTTGGCATAATTTTTAAGGACAGTCCGATCGAACTTAGCAAAATACAATTTTTTTAATTATCATTAACCCGGGTAATTTAAATTATAATTTCCTTTTACTTTATTGTCACAATGTATATCTCCCAAAAAAATATATATTATGATATAAAAATCAAACTCCAATGAAGTTATCGAAATAAAACTTTGCAGAATAATGTGTTCAAATAACTTACATTACCTTTTGTATGTATGTCGAAAGAGTGGTCCAACTACTCAAACCTGGGAAGCCTGTCAACTTATGAGAGTCTTATCGCTCGATAGATCGTGGTCTCAACCAGAAACCGCAGCTTTTGACACAATCTGAATTGTTGGTATTATTTCGAAGTGAACAATATATGTTAAGAAGAATTAAACAAGGGGTTCCGCAGTAGAAGGAGTTTCTATTACCTCATACGCAGATAACAGTACAATAATGAAGTCGGGTATGTACTAAAAAGTAAACAACTACAACTTTCTCGCTTTTTCGGATATCAAGAAGATATAGACTTGCCAAAACACCGCGCTCAAGACTATAATAAAATATATAATATAGGAAGATATATTCCCATCGATCATCTACACAGCGAGGCTCGCATGCTCTCTCCAAGTAGTTTCTGCTCGAATGTTTTAGCAGCAACCATCCAAATTATGCGTTTTTATACTTTGACTAACCACTTTATTATATGCATATGAAAGTAATAAAATCTACTTCTCTGATGAGCACCTGATGGTTAGGGCCCATTTAATGTTTATTTAATTAAATTTAAATTTAAATTTATAAACTTTTTATCAACACTTACATCAAATTAAATTGTAATAATGATGAAGATTCCAAATTTTCAGCACTAATTAATAATCATTACTTTCACAACAGTCACTTGAAAATACAAAATTTCCTTGAAATTATTGTTTCAATGCACTCTCACTCAATTCAAAACGTAAATGACTGCAAAGCTCACACACAAGTGGCTGAAAGATAGAAGATAAAAATGAATGTTTATACATGAAAATTTTACAAAAGTAACGGTTCGTTCCTGGAGGAACCGCTAGGCGTTTAAAGGTTAACTCAACTCGACTCAACAGATTCAGAGAAATATACTTCGAATTGAAGCTTATAGCTTCATCTACTTCAAAATCTTCCGCAAATCTTTAGTGTCTGAGTGTAAATACGATTACAATGTGAGGTAACATAATAATAATTTGAATAAATTTTTAAATTTAATAGGCGAATTTGTTCGAGGATTGTGTTCGTTTCGAGGGAATTGGAGTTTTCGTGCCCAAATTTCTTTTTCGACGTTTTCTTCGCGAAAGATATAAACATTTTTATATTGGCAGTGTTCGTGCGAACACGTTCGAACATTTAATGATATTGTCCCAGGAAGATTATTTGTGACAAATTTTTAAAGCGTGCTCAAATGTAAAAATGTCTAATGAAATTTTGCTCGAAGAATAATCGGAATATCACCAACTCGACTAAACAGATGTTATCGTTTCATCCCTATATTTCTTTCTTTCTATACTACAGAGAATTTAAAACTATGAACGGAAAATTAAAAAAAAAAACCTTATAGATTCAAGATCAACTAAAAACAAGGAAAAATAACGTTAACGTCGGTTGAACGGAGGCTTAATAACCTTCACCAATACAAAAGCTTTTCAAGAATATATCTCGTTAAATTTAAAAGTTTTCATACAAATTTTTCAATCGTTCAGTTTTATGGCCGCTTTATGCCGTATTGGTTCGATATCGGTGGTTTCGACAAATGACCAGCTTGAGGAGAAAATGTCGTGTACAAAACTTCAGTTCGCGTATATACAGATGAACGGACAAGCTGAACATTTATACATAATATCCTATAACATACTACCTGGACTGAAATATTTTGGCGTTTACAGAAGATATTAGTCCTATCCTAATTATAGTTATCGTTAAATCCAAACCTTACATAACTCACCTGTGTGGGTTGCCCCTACAAAATTAGACGTCTCCGGCGAAAAGAAATATTTACTAGTAATACGAGTAGATTACAAAAAATTAAATAATGTCACCATTGCCGACATAAACCCCATACCCGACGAGAAAGCAAAAAACTTTAGAGAGCCAAAGAAGTTCAGAAAGGCAGCGGAGATAGGCGATCTGTCTACTAAGATACTTGATATCATGCGAAGAATAAGAACGCAAAACACAAATATTAAACAAGTAATATAATAGCAAGATATCTCAATTTTTAATCAAGTTGGAGCTTGTACAGAAAGAAGGACAGGCACTCAACCGGATTTCAATTCGTCTCGTCATTCTGATCATTTATATGTATATATGTATATATTTATATCTAACTTGATTATTTTCAGGTGATACAATCAACCGAAGTCAAAGGTAATTTCGACTATTTTGGAACCAGTATTACCACCAACAACAACATCAGCATCGACCAATGCAAATTAACTCTTGCCAATAGGTGCTACTTCGGACTGAACAGGAAATTGAGAAGTAAAGTCCTCTATTTGCGAATAAAAACCAAACTCTATAAGTCACTCGTTATTCCCGTTCTGCTACGTAGGTTGCTATATATATTTCTGGCCTAATAATGTAAATAGGCATATTTATCAACGAAAATGTTTTTTTTGTCGATTGCTGTTTTGTTTCGGGCTCATACGTATAGATCAATGATTCGTCTTATAAATGTTTTTTGAAGCACCGCGATCGTATTTTTTCAGCATTTCTTTACACCAATCCACACGAGCCTTTTTTTGAGCGATTGTCAAATTGTGCGGGATCCAACGAGAACAAACCTTTTTTACGGCCAGGTGTTCATGCAATATCGAATGTATGCTGGTGGGAGAAATGCATAGGCATGCCTCTATCTGAAGATATGTTACTTGACGGTCTTGCATTATCAGTTCACGTACGGCATCGATGTTTTCTGCCACAACGGCTGTTTTTGGAAAACCTTCACAGAATTCGTCTTTGAGCGAGCGTCGGCCAGGATTGATTTCGTTGTACCAGTTTTTCACAATGCTATAGGATGGTGCTTCATAGCCATGCATAGATTTTAGTTCATCGATGCACTCTTGTCGTGATAATCCACGTCGAAAGTTGTGAAAAATGATCGCACGAAAATGTTCACGAGTTAATTCCATTTTTTGGCCGAGATTAATTTTTTAATTCCCTGTAAATAAAACAATTCACGATTAAATGACAAAACGTTCTAAGTGATGTTATGCTAAAAAATGTCAAACTTTCCAATGGAAATGTCAGATTGCACCTGGCAACACTTAGTGTTGCCCTAGGCCAGAATATATATAGCAGCCCTCGTATATGGTGCAGAGGCGTAGACGATGACAGCATCTAATGAGTCGATGTTTCAAGTTTTCGATAGAAAGGAAGATTTATGGTCCCTTGCGCATTAGCAGCAGCGAATATCGAATACGTTGTAACGATGAGTTGCACGAGTTATCCGACGACATTGATATAAGTAGTTCAGCGAATTAATAGACCATGTTGGCTATGGATATGGGTATGGATAAAACCACTCCAGGTCTGAAGGTATTCGATTCAGTACCCGCGGCGAGTTCACCTTTCAATCTCTTCGTTTTTACATATTTTGGGCTCTCCATTTTTTTGCCTGCAGATGCGTCTCGCTTCCTTCTTCAACTCTCGGTATATATCTAACATTGCGAGGTAGGCAATATTGTTTTCTCTCCACTGCAATACGGCACTCCTTATCGTACTAGCTGTTATTTCCGAAAACCAATAGGTCTGTTATGATCGCGGCTCTGAAAAAATTCTGAAAATCTTCTATTATGGGACATATAGTAGGTATAGTAGTGGAGGATGGAGTCATGTGTAGAAGTTCACGCAAGTGAGGAAAGTTCTCTGATCGCCATTCACTTGGGAGTGGCCAGAAACGATTCTTTTACACATGGCTCAAGCAGCTCACAACTTCCCGTCTTTGACCAAGTATCCTCTGGGGAGCCTAAGAACATCCGCTCGAAGGCGAACTAAAGTGAGAAGACGAAACAACCCGTACATAGGGTTGTGCGCTGGGTTTGGGACCCGCCACGTAATAAACGACTGGCGCGCTGTTGTTAACTCGGCTATAATCGCGAATGCGGTGTCTACGCCAATTAAGAAGAAGAAGAAGATATAGTATTACCCGATTTTTTCTATTTTTTGTCATTACCATATATTACTAAAAGAAATGTATGAACAATTTCACGTCACTTTCGATTTTTGTTAGAAAAACACGCTCACTCAGTTCTATTAAGATAACTCACAAATTGTCTGATAAAAACGGAATAAAGTCAACTGGAAGTTGGAAAATTTTTAGATTAGATGTAAGGGAAGTATTGACCGGATTAAACCCATTTTTGTCAAACAAAAATAAAATAGCCTTACAGGAAAGTATTCCTTTAAGAGCACTATTTGTTCTAAGTCTTATCCCGATATATTCATTAAGATTGATTTATATTATATACTGGAAAGTAAAAGAATCAGTTGGAATTTAAAGTTGTGTGTCTGAAGTAGGCGTGAGTTTTGATAGATTTCGCCCTTTGCACTGTGACATAAGAATGCCATGATAATGATATGTGTCAAATTTAATTAAAATTTATGTATCAGGTCCCTAGAAATGTGATATCACTTAACGATGGGCCGATTGATGAGTTTTGATGATAGCTCCTACAAAGCCTTTATATATTAACTTGGACTTAAAATTTACGTTTTTATTTCTTTTCAAAGTGTGACAAACAAGAGATGCCCTTTCCTAATGCGATTCGTTGAACCTCGTATCTTTTTTTTTTTTATACGTTTTCAATGAATTGCGATTTGTAGGTGTGACAATTGTCCCATTCCACTCATCTGCAATACCAGCCGTCTTATGAGGTCAAGGAACTTGTGCACCAGGATATCTTAATTTTAATTTTTACGCATGTTCCACCTTGCAGAGTCGGTCGGACAGATAAAAATTCGGATTTCATCTTGTCTCGTTATCCTGTCATTGAGTGTTAGGAGCTATAGGTAATAAGTTAATTTTTTCTTCAATGGAGTTTTTGTATATTTTTAAGTTTTACATGGTTGCCATATATAAGTTCGAAGCAGATGCTGGTGACTACTACAATTACAAAGGCTGCTATTCCACAGTTCTTTTAGCTTTTGTAGATGCAAAGTACGTTCTTCCATGAAGCTCGTTTAAACATCTAATGTATTTCTTTAATGTCGCTTTATGTACATACATACTATACATCAACGTTTGTAGTCCAGGCTGTAGTATTGACCCCTCAATATTTGAGAGTTCATCTTTAAAATGCCAGTTGGTACAATCTAGTTTATTTAAAGTAGTAATTAGACAAAAATCGTCAGTTAATGTTCCAGTCGTTTTATTGGGCAACTCTGCGTTAAAATTCGATGAACATTTGATGAAACCGTACCCACATTGTGGGAGATGGAGCCATGTGTAAAAGTTCTCGCAAGTGAGGAAAGTTCTCTGAAACGATTATTTTACAGCACCTTACGTTTTCCAGTCTTTGACCAGGTATCCTCTGGGTGGCCTAATAAAAACATCCGTTTGAAGGCGAGCTAAAATGAGAGGGCGAAACATTCCCTTCGCAGGGTTGTGCGCTGTATTTGGGATCCCACACGTAAAAAAACGCAACCAATAAAAAAGAAAAACAAGCCTCGGATGAGAGACCCGACTTTTGATGACGCCCATGGCAAACGAATTAACGACTACTTTTTCAGGGTATGCACCTGGAATGTCCGATCCCTTAATTGAGAAGGTGCCGCTGCCCAGCCGGTTGATGTCCTCGTTAGAGTGAACACTGACATCACCGCCGTCCACGAAATACGATGGACATGCCTTCTATGTGCGCTTGGAGCGCACCTATCAGAGGTGCCCCGCCACGATATCAAAATCGTTCTTGGCGAATTTAACGCAAAGACTTTGGCAAAGAAGGTATCTTTGGCACTACGGTCGGTAAATTCAGCCTCCACTATCAAACATCCCCAAATGGATCGCGGCTGATCGACTTCGTCGGGCCCGAAATCTGGTTATCTGTAGTACTAGATTCCAGCATAAAAAAAGTCATCAAGCCACCTGGCTGTCTCCGGATGGAAAAAACACCAACCAGATCGATCATGTTGTGATAGACGGAATACACGTCTCCAGTGGTTTAGATGTGCGTGCGCTCCAAGCTCCTGACATCGACTCGGACCACTATCTTGATTCCGCAATCGATGACGATGGAACAGACGTTCCATTGCCTGACGCTTGAAGAAGTTCGAATAGCAATTATACATCTGAAGAACAACAAAGCAGCGGGGACCGTGAAAAGAGAATGGACACACATCACCTCTTCGTCGATTTCAAAACTTCTTTCGAAAGCACGAAGAAGAGCTTCTTTATGCCGCGATGTCTGAATTTGGTATCCCCGCAATACTAATACGGCTGTGTAAACTGGCGTTGAGCAATATCAAAATCTCCGTCAAGATCAGGAATAACCTCTCCGAGCCGTTCGATACCAAACTGGTGGTGATCGAGGGTAGGACGAAATATCTCCTGTGAAACAGTCGGCGCACCCGCGACTTGGCTCCCACGTCACTGTTGACAGTCATAACTTCGAAGTCGTAGATAATTTCACCTATATTGGAACCCAACCGCCCAACGCTATCGTTTTTGTGTTTGGCTTTTTTTCTTAGATCATTCTTTAGATTTAGTTTCAGCAAACATTATTGAAAAATTGTCCGGATGCGGATTCAATTTATGAAATATAATATTTGTGAACCCAGCAATGATTAGTAAATATATAAGTAAATTCCGCAAAATCGATTCGAGGCATGTGTGGTATATGTACATGTATGTGTGATGGCGATATCATACCATAGCAACTATGAATGATATGATTCACGTAAATTCATCCTACGTGTGGCGCGCAAATTAAAAACGCCCAAGTAGACTAAAACGCGGTGCTGCTCACTTTTTTTCATGCACTCGCTCAAAAAAAAAACAGTAATTAAAAAAATCGTCGATTCTGGAGGAAACCAGGGAAGCAGTGCCGAAGGTCAAAATATGAGAATTCCCTGACAAATCAGGGATATGGTAACTTTATATATGGTGCAGAAGCTTAGACGATGACAACGACTGATGAGAATGGTTCTGCGAAAGATTTATGTTCCTTTGCGCGTTGGCCACGGCGAATATCGCATTCGATGGAACGATGAGCTGTATGAGATATACGATGACATTGACACAGTTCAGTGAGGTCAGGTTGTCCGAATGGACGAAAACACTCCAGCTCTGAAAGTACTCGAAGCAGTTTCCGCCGGAGGAAGCAGAGGAAGAGGAAGACCTCCACTCCGTTGGAAAGACCAAGTGGAGAAATACCTGGCTCCGCTTGAAATCTCCAATTGGCGCTACTTTGCAAAAAGAAGAAACGACTAGCGTATTGTTGGTATTGTTGTTAATTCGGCTATACCTGCATAAACGTAGTCTACGCCAGTAAGGAAGAAGATTCAACTGGATGCTTAAAAAATCTCATATAATTGCCCTGACAGACGAAAGCCCTAATTTGCATTAACGGGCTTTGTTCAGATTTCTGCACAGTTCTTGCATTATCGCTAGCACATACAAATACATTTTTTACAGTACTTACAAATACCCAATTCAATCATCACTGTAATAAATGTTCATTTCGGGTATATTATTAGAGACTGTATTATTTAATGTATGCAATGTAATACATTACATGACGACAGCGCTAATATGCATTAGCGGGCTTAATTTACATTTACAGGCGCATTTGACCCATGTTAATGCAAGTTTGTAATGCACAAAAATTTCGTGCATTTAGCTGAATTTACCAAATTTGAGTATTCATTTCATTATCAGCTGTCTAAATGCACAAGTCTACCGTCTGTCACCATTAATTTTGCTCGCCTGTCATGGCTATAAACCGTTTTTACTTAAAAGGCTTTTAGCTGAATTTTTTAAATTTGGGAAGGCAAGACTGCCAAAAAAATGGCCGAGTTTTGCTATTGTTGGACAGATGTCGCTTGAAGTCTGTCGGCTCCTTTGTGTTTACAGCATCAGCAGTTTTTATATTGCTAATTAAATTATGTGCAAATATTTTAACAAAAACAAATTGTAATATTTTTAGATGGCAGAAAAAAACCATACACAGTTTGCCATTTTTCCAATATCCTTAACTTTTTCGCATACTTTTTTCGCGTTACAATCAAGTATTGTTTTTAATTACACTTTATTATCTTTTAAAGTATTTAATAATAAACGATTTTTTTTTGTTCAATTTACATTGGTTTTCCAAAAATACCAAAATTCCTGTTAACCATTTTTATTTCACTTTTTTTAATAAATAAACAAATTTCACAATCAGCTGTCTAATGCACAATTCTGCCGTCTGTCACCATAAAATTTTAATGCGCATTAGCAATTCTTAATGTGCATTAATTTTGCTCGTCTGGGATACTATTAACCCGATTTTATCTATTTTATTTTAGGCACAAGGATACACTGTTATTAGAAAGATACTCTCTCTGTGTTTCATTTAGATAACCCACTTATTGAGTGATATATACTGCATAAAGTCAACTTGAAAAATAAAACCTTTATATATGTATACGTATATGAATTATATGGAGGAGTGGGGAAGTTTCGACAAAAGGTCAAACTATTTTCAGGAAAAGTCTTTCTATGAATTTCAACAACATATTTCAGAAATTTACCAACAGTTTAAGTATTATACCTGCCATAGCCACAGAGGTTAACATATCGGTATCTGGGAGTCGAACTTCTAGTAAAATTTCGACAATTTTAAAACGTAATATGCCGATCTCGAAACACATACAAAATTTTATACCGATGCTTTTTTAATACGCTGTGATATAAGGGATAAGCGTATCGTAACCTACCAATGCCAAAAACAGTGATTCATTGAATTTTAGCTACAGTAAAAATTTAATTTAACTAATTTCAACAAAAAAGCGTTATATACTCTGTGCCCAAAAAATAAGGGGACATTGTATTTATTTTGCAAATTCATTATTTATTCTTCCAAA